>NC_092532.1:17941468-17943968 GCF_037038585.1 Patagioenas fasciata
TATGATAATGCAGTGTCTGTCACTTGGAGCCCAGCAAATTGCTAGCTCTCACGCAACTGTTTAGCTTTCTTATTTGTTTTTTGTCTGTTTCCCTCCATTTCAAGTTGAAAATAAAACAGAATTGAAATCACTAATGCTCTGCCTCACACTCTGACAGTCTCAGGGTTTCCTTTTATGGGACTGACGTGCAGATGTGACCATCGGACTGTTTGTCAATGGTGGGTGGTGGTTAAGTGCTGTGTTGGCAACACATCCTAACAATGGAATCAGGTTTATACTTCATTTCCAGCTCTGTGCACGAGCTCCTATCTGAACGCAGCGCTGGTAGACGTTACGACAAACAGATAAAATCATGGAAAGAGTTTATTGTATCTTTAATAAAGCAACAATAGACGAAATGTATGAGTCCTTTCTCTACTGCCAGGGGGCTTACAAGTGAGGGGTGAGTTTCTAGAGAGGATGAGCAACAAACCAACTGTGGGGATATCAACTGTCTTTTGGTATTTTTCCAAGCAACACGTATATCCCATTCCAATGCATTCACGTCTCTGTGTGCATGTATGGACAGACAGGGAGCAGAGCATATACAAAGCGCTTGGTCTGGTACCTCTGTGCCCATGTGAGTCTGCACACTCCAACACTAACAAGCTCTGTTTGGCCACTGGCCTGAACCGCTTTATAATACAACCTCTTGGCTGAAACTCCACTTCCCACACGCACTCCACCAGCTCGCATTCACCACGGTTCCCTCTGTCTTCCCCAGGGCAAAGTGCACAGCAACACTCCAAGCACCGTGCCAGAAGACAAAAGCTCCAGCAAAGGCCACCATGGGCACTCGTGCTGCCCCATCGCACAAGTCCCTCTGCTCCGCGGTGGCAGGGGACAGAACCTCTTTTTCCACAACACACTCTGACAACAGCACGGAAACATTCACAACATTAATTCTCTGTTCGTATTCCAAAATACGTGACAGTTGGGCTCTAAATTCACTGCAAACATTCACTATGGGGAGACTCTGCAAAACCAATATGGCTAGTGAGCAAAATCACATGTACTATCAACCTCCTTGAGCAGGAGAATAGTTACCTACAAGAGATGATACAAAACCCCACATATCTTCATTTGGTACTTGTTCTACTTGCTCTTAGGCTAGAGGTGCTGTTGAAAGTAAACAGATCACTGACAGAGATGCTGAGAGAAACTCAAACTATTAAGGGCTTGTAAATACCAAATAGTTACTCCTCATTAATTATTTGTAATTAATTATTCATGATTAATTTGTGCCAGAACAGGAATGTTTTATACTGAATTAATCTAATTCATTTCAAAATTGCTACTTTAAATTCCCACCCTACCATAATGTGATATAATCTCTCTCGGTAGACAAGCCCTAAAATATTAAAAAAGCATTTAAAACAAAGGAAGAGTGGCACGTTCTTTCACAGAATCGCATGCGGTCTGCCATCTTTGCAATATACTTTGCCTCTAAACCAAAAAAAGCAACCTGGACAAAAATGGAGCCTCTCTGGTGGCCAAGGAAATTTTCACAATAAGGAAAATAGGGAAAATAACCCATATCAAGCGTGGGAGTGGCTTGAAACAGGCGGCCACAAATCTACAGTTCCCTGAAGACAGATCCCACTGATGCTACAGAGAGAGCAAATGGAAACAAGTAGATTCTCCTTGGACTCAGAGAAACTCAAGGAATCTGGGTATCAGTAAGAGGCACCAACAAAGGAATACTGGGAAAAAAAGTAAAGAATTGGAATTCTAAGGCATTTTTTTTTCAACAGGGAAAACACCTAGATCTTTTCCTCATTAAATTAAGACTACTACGAAGAAAGCAGATGGTAAGACTTAATAAAATTTGAGTACATTTGGCAAAGAAGCCTTTTCCTGTTGCAATAGTACACATTATTCTTGTAATGCATCACAAAAGTGTGCCTTCAACGCAGCACAATTCTTTCAAGTAGACTTCTTTATTACAAAGTTTAGCTTCTTAATGACACACGCTGAAAAGAAGAAAGACGCAAAACCCACCAACTTCTCCTGTTTGAGTTTTTAGTGTCCAACAATCCTCAGCAGAGATAAGAGCCAAAACAGGTACTAAGCCAGCACAGCTACAGAGTAACCTGGACGATCCTCACCTATTCCTGCTTTTCAAACCAACCAAGGATGTAGCTTGCTTTAATACAGAGAAGCTTCCTGGACGTTAACTCCACAGTACACTCAGCAAGAAACTTTAAACACATTAAAATGAGTCCTTAGTTTTTATCAGTATTATCTTTTTTAGGGTACAGTCAAAAAGCACACGAAGTATCTATTTCTGGGGTCTTATCACTGAGGGAGGCTCTCAACAGAGACCAAAAATTGCACCACAAGACCCACCAATACCTTGTGAGCAGGCAGTCAGGTCCAAACACTCACAGGTTGAGTTTTTTTCCTCCATGACAGGTATTTCTAACCCTGCTTTGAGAAAACAGGTAAGTCAACAATACAA
>NC_092532.1:17948968-18038968 GCF_037038585.1 Patagioenas fasciata
CACACTGACCATATTGGAATAGGACGGCAAGGATTCCAGGAGGCTTCTGAACTACGTGCCGAAATTAAAAACAAAGGATGTAAACAGGATGCGTAATTAAGACACCACTGAGCCAGACATCATGACTGCTGCATGACATAACACGTATAGGAACATAACATTAGCTGAAGCTCACTTCCTCCCACCCCTCCTTCTCCTTTTGTAGCAAGAGAAAAAAAACTATTCAAACAGCACAACGTTCTTCAGATAACCTCGTATAAGCTCCAAAGTTCAGGCTCCCCACCAGATCCAAAAGAAATCCATTAAAAATGTAATGCTAAAGTAAAGCTACAATAATGAAAATGCATCTACGTGCATATTCCCTTGAAAAGAAAAAAAGACATTTTTTTTTCTATTTTTGCTCAGAATTGCCTTCATTCTAATGAGGTTGTCTAGTGCACACAGCAATACACAGCGCACTCGTATTGACTCATGTGAACGTACAAACTATACTGTAGTACTGTAAATGCTCCCTTTACCAAAATCAATTCAAAGATACAAAACAATCTATTGAAGAGTTTTGCAGCTGGCTTTTGAACCACTTATAAAAGACAACACACAGAAAAAATTAACCCCTGTGGCTCTATTAGGAGCAGTATAATAAATGTGCATTTAAAAGATCTATAAACACATATTTATCTGCAAAATGTTCTTGCATAAAACTGTTATTGAAAAGGCTTTCATTTTATCTTTGTGTTATTGTAATTTTATTGAATTGCTTATTCATTCTTTGATATTGTGTTTTAATGGTATTATAAATCTGTTTTATGTCTGATAGGAGCCTCATTGTAAACTGATATAACAGATAATATGGCAATTCACCATAAAAATTCTAAACCAAAAATGCAGATCAGAACGCAAAGAAGCACTTTAATTCATTCTGGGTTTCTTTTCATTTTATTTTTTAATTATTTTTCATGTTCTGGTTGCCATCTGTTGATAAAAGATGGTTGTACAAAACTCACAGTACTACACAATGGGAACTTTTTTTGTCGAATTCTATTCATAAAAAAGGGGGAAAAAACAGTATAAAAGCATTGTACCTCTCTAGACTGAGGATCATTAGCTGGTTCATTGTACAGACCAATATAAATTACCCACTTTTGGAACTAAATATTTCTCTTTTTATCTTTTTTGCAGAAGATGGTTATTTTGGGTAATTTTTAGTATCACGAATAATAGAACAAAAAAATCCACTTTCCACAACGTCTCCTATTATTCTTGTTCTTTTATTTAAAACAATGTAAAACAATTACGGTAAAAGATGTATCAACATATAGAGCAATTATGTCATAAACCACCTTCTCCTCAGAAACTTAGCTGAAAGTTCATTCAATCAAGTATGCGAACCTGCCAAATCAAGAAAACAAAAACTCTATTAACAGGAGCCTGTTGTGGAAGAAAGCCCACGACCTGACGAGCGTTAGACGTGCGTAACCCTGTAAGCGCAACGCGGATCCCTCCGACCTTTCTGGGTAGCCCTCCCTGGCAAAGCTGCTCCACGTTGCTGACCATGTGGTTGAACGCGTGCAAATGCGTCCATAACACAGTCTTCTCAATTTGTGTTTTCATACACAGTTTTCTCAATTTGTATTTTGTTTGTATTGATCGTTTGATCTAAAAATAGATGTCTTTTCTTCATGAACTAGCGCTTTCCTTAAGGCAGAAAATAAGTGGTAACATGTTTGCAGAAATAATACGTTATTAACATGAAAAACAACAAGAAAAGTACCTCTTGTAAAACACACTGAAGAACAATGCTTGGCAACAGGCTGAGGAGTACTTGGTTTTCATACAATTTCTAAAAGTAACCAGTCATGCTGTCATTAAAGAAACACCACTGAGAAAGCAACAGAAATATGCCCACAAATATTAAAGAAATTTATTTTTCAATCTTCTAAATAATCTTCTAAAGAAATAACTGTTTTCAGGGAAGAAAAAAAAAACACAACAACTGCAGAAGGATCCCTAGTATTTATGCACCATTGCAGCACTAGAACAAACTTAAAACAAGAAAAGCAAACTAGAAAAATTCAACAATTTTGGATTATCACCATCACAGCACGTATTAAACTGCAAGATGTATGAATTCATCTGCAGGGCAAAGTGTCACTAACTTAGCACACAGACAAGTGCCATGAGAAATAAAGGCAGTCTAAAGCCTGAATTTCAAATTTCCTTGCTTATCTTGGTATAAATCGTGATCTACCTTGATAGAGAACTGGTATTAGCCTTTCATAATGTGCCTAGATAAACAAGAGGAGAGGACAGAGGGAGAGATGTGCACGTAGCACAACAGAAAACTGCACATATGAACCCAGCTATATGTATAGAATTCATATACCTTAACATACATAACAACCCTATTCAGAAAACACCATGAAATTTTAGAAAGGAGAATCCAGCCTTTACACAAAAATCAGAAATCTGCTGCAGTCTAGACACGCATCTGTGCTTCCTACGGACAGCGTTCTGGAAAGCCATATTTAAGGACTTTGTAAAAGCATGGTCCAGAATACTATTGCTACTTTACATCTAAACAGCAAGAGCCACTTGGTGTTATTTTGATTTGAATACAAGTGGAAGGCGTTTTGAGACAGCAGAGCATTGATATCACCTCCCCCTGCAAACCCTGCCTGGAGCCAGCGGAGCTTTCATGTAAATACTTGTTTACAGATTTTTAACACACATACGCACACACAACAGAAATTCTGAAGGCAAATCACGTCCTTCCTGTCCCTGCTTATGGCACCACGGGGGTTGCTGCAGGCTGGCCGAGGGGACACAGCAGCCCAATTCCCCAGGGCCTGCAGCCAGGCTGCGGCTGGGGCGGTGAGACCAGAGCCCAGCCTGGGACAGTGACCTGGCCAGCACACACCTCCCACGGGTCCCACCAACAGCGCCCACCACCGAGTCCCAGCGATGGGTCCCACCAACAGCGCCCACCACGGAGTCCCAGCGATGGGTCCCACCAACAGCGCCCACCACGGAGTCCCAGCGATGGGTCCCACCAACAGCGCCCACCACGGAGTCCCAGCGATGGGTCCCACCAACAGCGCCCACCACCGAGTCCCAGCAATGGGTCCCACAACAGCGCCCACCACCGAGTCACAGCGATGGGTCCCACCAACAGCGCCCACCACTGAGTCCCAGCGATGGGTCCCACCAACAGCGCCCACCACCGAGTCCCAGCGATGGGTCCCACCAACAGCGCCCACCACCGAGTCCCAGCGATGGGTCCCACCAACAGCGCCCACCACCGAGTCCCAGCGATGGGTCCCACCAACAGCGCCCACCACCGAGTCCCAGCGATGGGTCCCACCAACAGCGCCCACCACCGAGTCCCAGCAATGGGTCCCACCAACAGCGCCCACCACCGAGTCCCGGCGATGGGTCCCACCAACAGCGCCCACCACCGAGTCCCAGCGATGGGTCCCACCAACAGCGCCCACCACCGAGTCCCACCAACAGCCCTCATGACTGCAGAGCAGAAGCCTTCTCTCCCATACACCACGTCCACATGGACACCCACCCCCAAATCCATCCTTATGGATGCAAATTTACAACTTGGGGACCTATTATGAGAACACCTACTCAGGTAGTATTGATGACATTACACTTGTGCAATTTCCCATGAAACCGGTACAAGTCTGGAGCATGGAAGGACGCCAGGATGAGGCACAAAACCATATACTGTTGATCTGAATAACTCCAGGAGCCCTTCACAGCTATTAAAGTCCATCACATACAATAATAACAAGAGCAAATAGCCAGGCAACCTACGTGACTGTATCTTGATACATCACACAATAGCTTCATTTAGCTTAATGTAATACATTACAAAGGCAGCACAGAAGTTAACATTAGTCAACAACATAATGGACAGATAAGTGTCTCGCCATGGTTAAGAACATACCCAGGTTCCATTATCAGCTCTATTTTTAGCCCCTCCTTTGCTCCCTCTCCTCAAATTGTAAGAATAGCAAAATTAGTCTGCTTGAAAATACTAAGCTTAAGTAAAGCAAAAAAAAAAATGTTTCTGAGAAGTCATGGGAAAAAAAGGACAACTTAAATTAGACATCACTCTGGATTCTGCAATAAAATTCTAAGGACATCAGGGAAATGCACATTTTTCCATTTGATACCTGGCTGTAATTCCCCGTAAGGTTCATCCCTGGAGAAGCAGTTTTTCCTGATTTGATACAGGAGAAGTCTGTCTTTTGGATGCTGAACGGTCCTATCTTCTAGGCTCAGTTTTTACCATTCTTTCTAAGAGTCCTGACCATCACTTGGAGCAATAGACACGATGCAAGATAACAGGCAGCTGCTTTTTCTCTGCTGCCAAATACTCAAGGTTCATTGAAAATTAACTTATATACAGATCTATTTACTACAAGTTTCGCAGCTAAAGCCACCACTGTACTTCACCAATTTGGTAAACTTTATCTCAAAGGTTCCTAGAGATACAAAGGTAATTATGCGGTAATTCTTACAATGAATGAAGGCAAAATAAGTTTCAATATGTAGGTCTGTTTTTAAAAAGCATAAACATAAAAAATACATAGTTCCATTTTATTACCAAGAGAGGTTGAAAATTTGTTAAGCCTTGTTTTTTTTTTTAAGTTGAAAAAAAAAGAGAAATGAGCTACTGGGAGAGGAAAAAGTGAAGAACGTTTTCCAAGGGCATTGCAATTAAGAAAAGGAGCTTTTAAAACTATGAAAAATACTGAAAGAAGCTTTAAATGCAGAAAGGGGACGGGAGTTTAGTTGAAACACTTGTGTCCTCCACAGAAAGCTTGAAGAGTTTGCTCCATGAATTGTGTAAAACTTGAATAAAAAAATTATAGTTTTTATATTACCATAGTCAGAAATCTAAGAAAATCTTACTATAGATCTGAGCTTGTGAGACAGCACAAAAAACTTGTAATGAGAGCCAGGATCCTCAAGTTTAGCCTAAGCTCCAATTTGCTGTATGACTTCAGCCAACCCATTTCATCCCTTTCACCTTCTCTTTCTCTATAATTACTGTAATATCCAATAAGCTCCATTATACAGTTTTGGGTCAAGTTCCGTGTAGGTTTAAAAGCAGCTCCACTGATTTTAATGGAACTGCATACTAATGCAGAATTTGGCTTTCATATTGGGATGTTATCATTAATTAATGCTTAAGAAATTATTTGCAATTATCTGTAGTAACAAGCTACACAAGTGCAGTTATTGTTGACATATTGAAAGCACCTAGAAAAGAAAAATCAATATATGGTGTGGATGATCTGCAACTGCTGCAGGTGGTCTCCTCATGCCAAAAAGAGAATGTGACAAAGGTGACATAAAACGTCTGCATATCCTCCTATGCTCATTGCTAGAAATGCTGGTCCTTACTACCTCAACATTCCAACTTTTTCAGGTTTCCTGTGCTGCTAACACCACTGATAAATCCATCATCAAATGGATTTCAGTTCTCAAAGGAGACACTCTGATTTCAGATTATTTCATTCCAGGTAGGAGAACCAGTGTCCTGCGCTGTGGGTCTGGTTCAGCTTTGTCCACCACGGAGAAGAATGTGCGGAGAGAGCAAGAGCATCTGCCCGGTTCCCATCTCCGCCTGCGTGCAGTCTGCTCATGTCCTGAGCAAGCAGCAGAGCTACATCCTTCAGCCATCCAGTGTTATGCCAAGAAGGGCCTTGACAGCCATGATTAGTGAATTTGTACTGCCATACTTACACGAGCCAAGCCTTTTTGTTTAAAATAAAATTACCTTCCACATTTTACTCAACGCGCAGAGCAAGAACTGAAACATGAGCGTTTATAAAAATCAAGGCCCTTTTCTAAAAACTGCACGAACATAACCATTCATCTAAAACTAGTACACCTCACCTTTATTTGTATAATTTTAAGTTGGGATTTTTAAAGGCACCTGGAAGTTAAGTGCCCAGTCCCTAGTGAAATTAAAATGATATTTGAGCAGCAAATCGGCTCAAATCATTTGAGAATCGGCTCAAAAATTACAGCAGTCAACGCAAAACTTTCAAATCGTCTTGTACCAACTTTCAGCCAGGAGTTTTATGGCCAGGTAGTAAACTCCTGAACGCGGCACAAAACCCTGCAGGAAGTTTTGCTGAGGGAATGGCTACTGTCAAAATGTTCTACCTCACCTCACAATGTGGTGTTACGTAAACTGTTTTTTCACAAGTAAGAACAAGAGGCAGTATTTTGACAAAATTAAATAATGTTGACTAAACTATCCTGCAAGGTCTTCAAGGCAAAGTCCATCTCCTTATATGCCTTTCAACTGTACTTAGTGCCAGGGGACCCTGTGTGCCAGCAGGGCCGCTGGTTACCACTGCAGTAAAGGTGAAGAATAACAGTAAGTTTGAACATAGAGAACTGTCATAATATCCCCTCATTCTATCAAGGTGCAGGACATCAAAGTAAACATGAGAAATAATGCAGAAATTATAACTGCTGTTAGATTCTATGTATAGTTCTTCTATGTATAGTCCATCCCTTTATCACCCAGCATTACCCACATGGCATCAATTACCTACCTTTTAGACACTACAGGTTCAAAAAAATGTGGAGAGGTAGGGAAAAGAGATGAAGTTTAATAAACAAGGACCATATTTGCTTTTGGTGGAGAGTATATCGTACTATTCATTTAGGAAATCATGAAAGAAGTAAATCTTTTGGGGTATACAAAAAATTATCCCGGAGAAGTGAGCTGATTTGGACATTTTACTGCTAGAGAAAGCAAAGAAATTGTAATTTTATGGGAGTATTTTTTACACAGGGATAGTTAAATGCTGATGAGATGTCCCTAAATATTACAGAGCCATCAATTACCTGATGAAAAATAAATAAATCACAATTCTTGAACATTATTTGCCAAAAGCCAAAAAATATTTCCAGTTACCTACTGCACTACATGCTGTATAGAAACACCTTTTCCATTATTTGCCTTGCAGGATCTGTACGTGAGCATTGCAGCAGTGGCCTGTCATTTTATAAACATCCCTCTATACTTGTAACAACAGCAAGTTCAGAAAGAGCACTGCAGCACAAATTAAATACTCACATTCAAACTATTTAAGTTGCAAGACATAATCACTGAATAAAGAAAGTAAAACCTCTAGTATATGGAAGAAAAGAATCCTAAATAGCTTTGTTTCTATGAAATGCATATCCTATAATGTAACAATTCTATCTGGATATCTCACACATTAAGATCCATTGTTGGAAACAGAAGTAGAGAAACTGCCTTCAAAGCAGAAGCAAATTTGAAATGTAATTTTTTCTTACACTAGTATCCCTATTTTGAAAGTAGTTCATAAAACACCTCATGGCACAAAGGAAGTCACAACAGTGTTAGTGTATCTTTCCAGAAAGATTAACCTGCAACATAGCCCAGTGTCTGAAATCAAACATCTGCATTATTTGATCTAATGCTATTAATAAACATGAAACTTCTGGCACCTGTGAGAGAGTGAAAAATGGAACACAGAAGTATCTTTTAATTAAATATATTAATGGCAAATAGCACTTCAGCAAAGGATTTTTTTTCTTTTTTTTTTTTAATTTGGCTGTAGACTAAATATATCCTCAAGTAACTTTCAATTATTTCAGTATATATTCAGATAACTTTTCTGGTTTATTTGTTTACAAACTTACTTGCTCCCTGAGGTCTCAGCTATTAGGTGCTCAAGCAGCAGGTAGAGAGCAATGCTACAGAGCAGGAGAGGAAGGAAGAGCAAGAAAGTGACACCTCAATGGCACGACCCAGGGAAACCTGTGCAAAACCCATCCTGGAAGCCCAGGGCACAGCTGAACGTTACGGGGTTTGCACAACAGCATCAGCTTGAGAAAGGTGTCAGCTGCCAAGCAGCCCTTTTCCTGGCGGTGACCTTACGTGACGTGTGGCAGGCTGCCAGGTGTAAATCCACGGGACACAGCGCTGGCAAAACCAACACTACATGTCCCCTTGGCCCTGCCTGCCTCCCATCCCTCACCCGAGCGCGGGCGGAGGGGCAGGGGACCAGGAGCACAGCAGGAACAGACAACGGCAAGGTTTGGACAACTGGCACCTGCAGCTTCTCCGGGTGCTGCTTTCCCTCCCCGCGGACCCGCCGTCCCCACAGATCCTCCATCCCACGGACCCCCCATCCCTGAGGATCCAGCCGACAGCCCCGGCTCCTGCACCAAGAGGCTGCAACCACAAGTTCCGTGCACAGGAATGATTTTTCCCAGAGTTGTGTACTCTTCCCACAGCTTTCAGCAGCAGGAAGGAAAGAAATCCTTAATTCAAGATACAAAGAAAATATGTATTAAATGGCTACCAAGTATATTGCATCAATGAAACCCACGTTTCAAAGAGATGGAGAATATGGAGCTAGCTAGTCTTACGTTAGACTCTTGCTTGACCATTTAATGGATTTACAGATCCATCTAGTGAAAAAGCTTGAGTTCATTTAGTGAAACGTATCTATTAGATTAACAATCAAGAAAAGGCTAAAATTAAAATGAAGAATGAGGAGAACATTAACAATAAGAACTTGTCAGAGCAGAAAATACTGGGTAAAGCAGTTACATACTGGAAATGCAGGAAAACAGTGGTTTAATTTCTTGGGATTGTGCATGTTCAGATCCCACACAGTCTGAGCCATATTTTTCAACAACAAGCTGATCCATTTTCTGTCTGATCATTATGGATTTTGACAACGTCATTTTGGAACCTTGGTTACTAAGATATCAATAATTAAATGCTTTCACACTTCGCTCTTGTGGATACTGGCAACTTATCTTTGTCCTCTGAAGAAACTAATGGTATAATGGGCAAAACATCAAGAATAATTAAGGAAGATGCTGGTAAAAACTCCATCAGGAAAAAGAAATATACGACTTGGTGCTCAGCTCCCGCTTGATATCTTACGTGCTGCACTTAGTTTCAAAATTAGGGAAAGTTATTTCTTTCTGGTACCTCTTAACTGTGTTTTGTCTGTGTTTCAAGAAAGAAGTACATGCTGTAATTAATGATTTAATAGCCTCTATGTGTACTCTCATTTTCTAGTTAGAAGAATAACTGGCTGAAAGAGCAGTAGCCCATTACAAGAAGCATCCTTCTCCTTTTGTCTTTTCCTGTAGAAATCCTCCCTGCAATACAGTACTGCTGGAAGTCACAAGCCTTGATTTGCAGAAAAGATACTGCAGCCCAGTGACATCTGAGAGAGGAGGGGTGGGCGAGGAAGAATTAATTTTAAAGAGCACAAAATCTATTTTATACCTGGAAGTACATAATCTTCCCTAACTGGGAAACTCGTGCAGGGAAATTCCAGGAGGTGAAAAGTCCCTTCCTAGGGGTACTGGACACTCAAGGAGGCAGCAAGAAGTTAAAAAGCATGTAAAAAGACAACTTTATTACAAAACTACTAATATATTGATGCTGTCACTGTGAGAGACCAAGGCAGAACAGATTCATTTGGCTGAACAGTGGATGCAGCTTCATACAAATGATTAATACTTGGCAAACCCCCTTCACTTGGCTTGTCACCAGCAAAGTCACTATACTTCCTTCCCAGCCCTCCATTGTATTTTATATAATGACAGACTGAGCTCCAAGATGAGATGAAGCTCTGGTGTCCAGATCAAGTGCAAGGAAATCTCACAACAAGAAATCTGAACAGCCAGTTTAGCTGCAGCAGCAAAGGACGACTTGAATCTGCAGCAGCTGTCTAAACCCGCACCTAAACTTAACAGGCATCTCTGACCCATTATCATTCTGTTCTGAGGATTAAGATATACTGTACGAATGGTCAAAATCACAGATTTTTTTTTTTAATTTTTTTTTTTTAATCAAAAAGCCCCAGAGAACAGAGTAACAGTACCATATAGCGCTGCTTTTACATGATCCTAGAAAAATCCCAAGCGTAACTACACAATTAAGCAAATGATAAATCACAACTGTCTCAGAATATTCCTGGAGAAGGCAAATCTTAAGGTACAGAATTACAGGATTCCGAAACTGCATTACACACCCCAGAAACAAGGAACAGACACAAGAAAACGGGTTGAGGACAGGATGGGCAGCAGGGTGCTCTGCATGAGACCTGCTCTTGTTGAACACCTGGAGCAAGTCCGAACCTCTCTGCCCTGAGAGACCCTGACCTGTGCTGACCACCAAGCATCCCCGAGAACCAGAAAAATATCAGTAACTCCGATTCTATACATGAAGAATACAGCAAACTAAATGTTACCTGACCTATGGAGAGTGGTTCCCTTCCAGATGAGCAGTTTCACGTTGCTGCATATATTTCTTTCTAAAATCCTGTAATTATTTACACAGAAATACTTTTCTATTGCTGTACATAGCAATTCAATGTTCAAGTTGGTGACAAAGTTCTTACAAAAACCATATTAGCTCCACAAATGTTTATCTTTAATCTACAAATAACTACATTTGGAGAAAATGAAATGCTGCCTTTTCATCATTAAATTATGCAAGACTTGCAATCTTCATGAGTAAATTTGTTGCAATGAAAATGGACATCTTGGTATGAATTACAAAGGACTGGAAAATCTGAAGTATAAATAAGCCACCAAAAAACTACGGGAAGAAATATTACAGGAACCAGTATGTCAACCCTAATTGTGTAATTACTTTTTGGCTTGGTCATATAAGCTAGAAGCAAGAAACAAGAGACAATGGTAATTTCTTACTGCTGAAATGAAGGTGTCAAACTGTCTTGTATGCTCTGTGTGCTCTAAGCTAAAGTTTACATTTATATCATGTTACTGCAATTACAATCTTAAAAGAGACTTGAATACTTCAGCCGCATTAGGCCACTATTCATAAATGTTAAACACACACGCTACTAGTTGTCTGTGTAAATACATTTTCATATACGTGCTTGTTATTGAAATTGTACTCCAGAGATCATCTGTTTGAAAAATAAAACGTAAAGAAAAAAAAAAAGGTACATTTTGAAATAATCTGCAGTTGTGTGTTTTTTTTTTTCCACGAGGAAATTAGAAGAGTCACAAACATCAGTTAACGTCTGCAGCAACACGAAATACAGTAAAGCACAGTACAACTTCTGGGCCTGATTCTAGCAGCCTGGCTCACAGCACACTAAGACTTCTGGGCCTGATTCTAGCAGCCTGGCTCACAGCACTCTAATCCCCATGATAACCTTATTTACAAGATGCTACACCCCCACAAACACACAGAATTGGGCCCGCGCTGTGATGTCCAGCGGCAGCGTGGAGGGGAGAAGGTGCGATGGCAGGCGGCTCCGCGGCCCCACGGCCGCCCCACGCTCGGCCCTCCCGCAGCGCCCGGCCCGCCAGCCATCAGCTGTCTTCCTCAAAAGCGGCCCAAAGCAATCTTTATGCTACTGCACATTATTGTCACTTGATTTTATAACTTATTTGTTTTCATTTCTTCAATTTGCCTCTTGTGGGATTGACTCTCGGTACAGTACTGACAGATGTGTGTGTGAGAAGAGCAAACTTTATTCCATGGCAGACAGACAGAAATCAATGAAACAAAGACTGGTTTACAGTAAATAATCAGAATAGAGGGTGGAAGGGAAACAAACGTGAAAAACAGACACTGAGTGTATACAGTGCAGGCACTTGTGTGCATATTCAGTTGGATTAGCTCAACCAAATATGACAAAACTTTGGTTCTAAGTCACATTATCATGGATTTTACAGATACCACGCAGTTTTCTACAACTCATTTTAGGAATGTTTTTACCATTTTAATGGGACTAATGTCAAATGCCTATGCACAGAACTGTGTTAAGACTCAGAAGAAAATAAAATGTTATAAATAATAAATGCTACAAAATTACTTAATATATCTTTTTACACATAAATGCTAAGGCTAATTAATATCAGAGCTACTTATGAGTCTAAAAAAAATTCAGATTTTTTTTTTGGACGGTTTCTCGACTGACTTGGACTTCAAGTGTCAAAATTGAGAGGTATTTCCAGGAAGGAGTAAAAAACTTGTCCATGATGCAGCAATTACTGAAATGCCAAGTATCCAAAGCTCTTTACGAGCTGGAATATTAAGATTCCTCCCAGGACAATGGCAAATTAGGAGGTTCACTTTTTAGTAAATTACACAGATAACTAATAATGATTCTGTTACAAAACATTGTACACATGCACATATACATGCTCTGTCCCTTTATAAATAGATAGATTGTTCTATCACTACGTATAAATTATGCTTCTTGGTATATGCATACACAAAATACAGGAGAATATTTGTGTGTGTTGTCCATGCAGTGTAATTTGCAGAGAAGGAAACCCTGTTCAGCAATCATGTAAGCAGTCTCAATGCAGTCAGCGAGGTAACTAATAAATAAAGGTTATACTATTTGTCTGCAAAATATACATTTAACTGAGTACACTAGGAAGTATAATTTTAAAGATTTTCAGAAAAAGTGTTTTCCTGAAATTGTCTAAAATGAGGCATAACAATATGCCATAAATAACTGAAGAATATTTGTCATTAATAAAAATATGACTTGAGATTTTCTGCATATGTCTGAAAAAAGTAATCCCATTAATGTATTTATACAGCATGCAGAATCCCTCTTGTATTTTAGAACTTCGTGATTAAACATAGTTTTTTGTAGAGAATAAGGCCAGATTTTAAACTGAGACTCAGATGCAAACACTGACATGAGCAGAAGCCACATCCACGAGATCCAAGCCCAGTTTTGGCTCATTTTTACCTGGCTTCCTCAATAACTAGCATAGGATATGAGTAATTGTGACAACTGTAACATTAGCTGGTTTGGCTTTCCTTAGACTTTTCCCTCCTTTTCTGTTTCCCAAAGAACTTGATGAGGATTTTTGACTGTTTCTTTCTTTTTTAATTTAGAATCATTTGACTAGTAAGAGGATTTTTTCTTTCTTTGCAGCTGTTTAACCTCCACTGCAGTTTTTGAACTGTAGAACTTAAAACACAAGTTCTGTTTTCTTAAACTGCCTTCATCTTATATTGAATGACTGATAAAGAACACACTGCCAAACCATAGCAAAGGCTAAACATATATAGCAAAACAAAAAAATCTAATTATAAACTCCACCTCAAAAAAATTACCTACATATCACTGTTTAATTAGTAAGCTGTACATGTAAGCATTAATTCTCATAAATGTCTTGTGAAGCAAGTTATATTCTCCCCTTCTCATTTTATGGGTTGAAAACCAAGGTATAGAAAACTCAGTAACTTCCTTTCCAAGGAAAATCAGGAATTCCTAATTCACAGCATTATGTTCCTGCGCCTCTTTTTCTTAAACCCAGAATTGCTCACAGTACCAAGAGGATGTCAAAATAGTAAAGTTCGAAACCGTAAGGCTTGCTGCAAAAGCTGGAAAGCACAGACCCTGCAAGCCTCGCTGCTCCTGGCAAGCTCTGTAGCTGTGGGTTCCACAGGCGCATTAGCCCGACTGTGGTTCAGCTGCCTTTGGCAACACAACCACCAAATGGCAGCGACGTTCTGGTGCAGCAGCAGGGATCCTGACGGGGATTCCCTCTTCCCAATCCCTTCAGTACTCTTGGATAAATAAGAACCTGTTCAATGCTAAAATTTTACTTCTCTAAGTAGTTTTATTCTATCTCGGGAAAAAAAAAAGCAAAAAAATTATACCGATGTTTCCTGCAATCCCGGCCTCCGTCAGCTGGCAATTAACAGACCCACTGACATCTGCCTACACTATGCTAAAAACTGTATGTTCTGGATACGTAGCATGTACTTCAGTGTACCCTGAAGTATATTTTTTTAGGAATGAATATGAATGAGAGCAAAAGTTTAAAAGACTACTGTGAGGAAACTATATTTCACTGAGTACAAATACTCTCTTACACTTCGTAAAACGTATGTTGGAAAATCATTACTTCAGTACACAGGTTTATGCCAGATTATTCATATATCCAAGCTCAGGAACCTAATCTCTCACTGCAGTATTATTCTTCAAGAAAATAATAAATACATGTATATAAAAATTAGCCCTTCTTGAGCCATGTACTCCTAGTTTTGACGCCTGAATTCAGCTCTGCATTTTCAAGTCTTGCATCCATTAAAGACACACATAATAAATAAATATGTTACTATGTAGGGTATGAAGTTCTATTGAAACTTCAAAATACCAGCATTTACCAGACACTTCTGACTGAAGGCAGGTTTCATGAAATTATTTTTAATAAGTAGGCCCCAGAAAACAGGAGAACCTGAATATCAAAGAATGAATTTATGACAATTAGTTAACGTAAATAGTTTGAACATACGTATATTTTCAAAAGTGTGCCTGATTTCAGGCAAAGCAAGATAATACAACATTCCAAATAACAGAGATTCAGGTAACAACCTAAAACTGCGTCCTTGTAGGAGGATTTTATAACGGAGTTACTGACAGGCTTGAGATGCCATCAAAGGCATGGCCACAACAAAGCTTTAAGGGACTATCTGTTAAAAATACTCTCATGTTATACAACTGGTGGGTTTTGGTTCAATGTCAAATTAAAGACAGCATCTTTTTTATTTTTCATCTCTCATAATAGCTTGTTCATCTTTTTTCTGCATATGTCACCGATATTTCGTGTCTGCCTTGATCTTATTTTTAATGTAATTTACATACAAACAAGCGCCAAAAGATAATAATGATGATGATAATAATATACACTGGATTATGGCTAAAATGCGACTTCAAACTTCAAGACTGCAGCTGTAATCTCTGTTCTTTGTTTGCCATGTTTTGTCATAATGAACAGTAGTAAAAAAACTTTGAAGAAGATACGTTTTGAGAAAATGTCGATCTATTTGCAGAGACAAAGAAAATACTAGTAGTTTTAGGAGACTCTGCTTGCTTTGTAGTTACCCACCCTGCAGCTGCTAAATAGATCAGGTACAATGCAGCCAGCACACAACTGCCCGTGAGCACGCAGACTGCAGCAAGTAAACGGCAGCTTTTACTGATTTCAGTGGAATGTTCATTTTAGATAGCAATAAAGGAAAACCAGCAGCCAAAGGGAAAGAGCTGCTGGGAAAATTACAGAATTACTAGGGATCTTTTGCCGAACTTCACTCGCAGAAATGGGAAACAACCTTGACACATATGAAAACTATCCTCCTTTTATTTTCCTTCAGAAATACTCAGAAGGCGAAGAACATTTTAAGAATGTGTAAAACCCACTGATTCAGTACAAAACTATCTCCAGAAGATAAGGACATCTGTAGTGTTTTAATGCCACAGTCTAAACACTGGGCGATCGGCCTTGCTCCCTCCGTTTTCAGTGATAGTGGACAACGTGAGCCTCCTGACAATATCACCATTATAAACTTTATTATTACATCTGGTATTTCACGAGATGTCTGGCAGCTGATTGCTGAGACACTGCATAGTGTATAGTTCTCCCACGTTTCATGGATATTTACTGAATTCCAGTATAACCTAACCTGTTAATGTTTCTGGAATGTATAAACACTGTTAACTGCTAAATTCCCTGTATCAACATTTCAGAAGTAACCATTAAATAAGTTGGTGGCTAACTGCTGAAGATGATTTTGATTTATTGAATAAAGTATCATCATGGGATGAAAATCAAGATCACATTTTTTAGGGAGACATGACATATTATCCATAACGAGGTGTAATTTTGTACTAAAAGAGTAAGGATAAAGAGTGTTTCATAACAGAATCAGCCAAATTTACACAATGCTGCTACCTATCAACACAGACACTCGACTATTGTCAGTTTATAACTTATTACTATTCTGAATATTAACAAAAGTTTCTTGGCATCACATTAGTAATTGTCTAATTATTCCAAAACAAAATATTCCACCTGATTGAATGCCATCAAACAAAATCTCCATTCCTGGTTGGGTCATTAGTATTGTATTACATTACCTCGCTCTTAAGAAAAACAACTGCTTAGCACCTACTCCCAAATCCTTAAAGGTTCTTAAACATTTAAACATGCTTGAAAAGATGAGAACCTAACCAAGAAGTGTCTACCAGAATTTGTCTGTATCTACATTACACCAACAATGAGCAGAAAAGATATCCGTTAACACAGCAGAAATGCTGTTCCTTAAGCTCACACTACAGGTCTTGGGGAAAGCCCAGTAAGTCAGTAAAAGAATCACATTTGAGTTCAGTGGGCTTTGGACTGGGTCTTCCCAAGGGTGAACATGAGAAGCATCACTCCCCATGGCTTGCTCCGAAGGACAATTCATAGCAGCACAGACTGCTCCAAAACAATGTTTCAAGCTACCAGCAACTCGGTCAATCCGTAGGATACCTGAAAGTCAAATAACCCATGGGAAACTCCACGAGCCAGGCTAATATCCAGTTGCGGGAAGGACACTTGAAGATAATGCCTGGCAAGTTCTGGGTTGTCCATGAATGGCTGCCAGAAGGGCATGGCTGCAGTCAGCTGAACTGGAGAAGGACTAGGCAGCCTCTTTCAGGTTTCCTCCACATTTATGTCCTACAACATTTATGTTCTGCAACATGGAAGCAGACTCAGGAGAGGAACTGAAGCCCGCATCGTTTGAAGCCCCAGACTGCTTGACCTACCCTAACAGCCAATGTAACGCTGTTGTTGTAAGGCGACAGACATTTGCTAAACAGCTCTCACATAGGGCCCATCATATATAGGTCTGTGAGATCCAGCAGGAAGTTCTTTCCCCAGAAAGAACTGGTTGGATGCAGCCCTGATGAGGACGAGAGGCAGCAGGGGAGCAGTGTCACCCAGCAGGCTCCACACCAGCCCCAGGGGCCAAGGGCATGGCCGGGGAGAGGGAGCTGAAAGCACCTTTCGCTCTCTGACAAATACATCCCTGAAGAGACAGACTTCCTGTCTGGTCCTCAGCTCCTTAGTCACACTAAAAACTGGTCCCACTAATATCCAGATAAACAACTGTTGCAGACTCAAAGAAGCAGCTAATGTCTCCTTTCCCAGTGCAGGTGCATCCCACATTTAATATATGCAGGATTCAAATTACAAGAATGCAAATTCCTTAGGTTAAGAAATTGCAATTCTCAAGTTTTAGGGGAGGTCTTGTCTGGAAAGTAGAGACACCATCAGTGATCTGACAGGTTTCAATAATTGTTACGCACTCACGGTTTTTAACACAAGGACCCACACAGGGCATCTCTGCTGGATGTAAGCAGCAAAATCTGGGGGACTCCAGAGGGTGAAGATTATTACAGGTTTATGTTAGTGCTGGCAAGAAGACCCACTCACGGATTTGCACTCCATTACTTTGGGCATGACCCAAACGTGCAACACACAAAGACATTTCTGCTTAGGCCATGTAACCAAACTACTTTATATGAAGTTGACAGCATAATCGAAGTATATTCTTCCAGTCCTTACAACAAACCACACTAGTAACTGTATCACAAATTTTAACTATTTTGTTTCCTTTTATCAACATTCAGTAAACCAACCTTACAAAATGTCTGCAGTGTCTACAAAAAGAGTTATTCATTTTACCCTAATGCAAACAAATAGTTTTGTTAACTAAAAACTACTACCAGTGAATGTCAAGTAACAAAAGATGTTTTCCTTTGAGAAATGTTAAATACTTTGCTTTTTCACAACTGAGCACAAGTTTCAAAAGGACGATAACTTTGTTTTGTAATTTGTTTATTGCTTAATCATGAAGACCAGATTGAGCATTTGAGTCACACAAGTTTGTGTTGCACACTCCTACAACAAGAATGTGCTGTAAAATTTTATTTCTTTTTCCTTCATTCAGCTTACTGCTTGCTTGTCCTAGTGCTTATTCAGCTAACCGTCTCAAAATGAAATGCAATCACGTAGCAAGATTTCACTGCCGCTAGAATATTTTATACAGAAAACATATAAGCATGAGGAAATAATGCACCACTGTTCTCATATATTACGTTGGAGTATTTGCTAACTAATATAGATAGGAAGCATTTTATTGCAGGCCCAGAGCAAAAACAAAGGAAGACAAGGTATCCTGGGTAAATGATATATCTCAGCATATAAAAAACACTTGCATGCTTTCTTTGCTGCTTCATGTTCTACCTTCTACTTTTCAAATATACTTTCAATAAAATTTGCAACAAGTCTGACCCAGTTAGTCCACCCAGTTTACATTTCTCCATTGTACTCAAAGTTACGGCGGCTACTAGAATTGTACTCTTATGCACAAACGACCTAACCAATTAATATAGCAATTGCAAGGGGGTTTGGAAGTTAACTAGAAAGCAACACATATGTTTAACTCTGAAATAACAGCACAGCGTATATGGGATTTTGAAGGTAAATGAATGAGAGTAACATACGAATTCAGATATTTATATTTGGGGGACCATACAGTGGCCCGGATTTCTACCTATCTGCCTTTTCTTCTCCATGGCACTAGACCTTCCTCTCTCCCTTCTCCTGATGGCATTTCCACTCCTGCTCCTTTCTACACAATTACTGCAGGCATTAGAGTGAAAGTAGCACCCTGCCTGATGGCTTGTATCTGATTCCCTATCTTCAAGGCCATCTGCCTCTGCTCCTGGATTATCAAGTGACATGAGTTAGTCATCTCGCACCTATGACAGTAAGCCCATTATCTTCTACCCCTGTCATTTCTGAAGAGGTATCCTAGAAAATATGCTGAATCAAACGAGATACTTTTCATACTGTACATCGTGTAAGTACATACAAATGTATTTCATGCATTTCACTGCAGTGTGGCTCGGACACTGAAGGACATTGACTTAGAGAACACCAGGACATCTTCCAAGCTTCAGGCTTAGCTTGCAGAAGACTTTCCTTAAGCACACTGCTGACAAACTGAAAACTGTAGATAAGAAATATTTCTGTTTCACTGCACAAGCTTGTGCGATTGAAACCCTAAAATCACTGTGCATATAAAAGATGGAACAGCAGGCTATACTGAGAGGAATAAAAAGGGCAACTAACCTTAAAAATGTGGAATAAAAAGTCTCTCTCATATCAGAAATCTTCAGAAGGAAACATATTCTCAATCCTTTAAGGAGACAGCGCTCTCTAAAGACACTGAGAAACACCCTGGATCTCTTGCAGCGAGGAGGACAGACCTGAGGATGATCTGTCAGCTGCATGCAAGAGGCTGGAATATGCAAGTGTATGTACTGGGAGGGGAAGCGTTACATGCTTATTCGGTTCAGCCAAGCATAGGACGTAGTTCAGCCAAGCACGTTATATATATTTCCTCAAGATATTTTTCTCAGTGTACAAATACCATGTAACTCGGTGGTTCCTACTGAGACACTACATTCTACTTAACACAGTGAGTTAAACGCTGGCAAATGCTTGATTATTATTTGACTGTTTATTTTAAACTCCCTTTGCATGTTCCTCCACCAGTTAAAGCAAAACTGTTCACTCTCTGCTGTGGTTTTAATGTCTGACATATTCTGTCAATTTTTCACGTCATATGAACAAAAAGGTACCGAGGTATTTCAACTTCCCAAACAGTTTTCTTTACACAAGTCCAAAAGCAACCTGCATTTGGGGAAGGGTGAAGAAGTGGCTATGACAGAAAAATGCTTCTATGGAGTCCAGCCTCTTTCACCTGTGAAACAATAAATACTACGAGTGGTGAACAGCTATTCTGTCGGTCCTCAACATCGCGCATGGATAAGAGACCAGGAAAAAATCAGAGGGAAAAGACACACCTCAATTTGATGAGCAGAGGGAGATAGATTATCACAGAGAACTTTCGTCTACAATCTAAGAAATCTCTACCAGAATAAACTATAGCTGCCTATATTCCAACATGCAGCCATCTATCCATATGTCTCTTATCCAACATTTTCTTGATGTCAGCACTATATATCCCTCCATTAGGGAACTACCGCCACAGTTCCCCTATCAGTAAATAAAACTGCGATCAGCAGATCTGAAATACAGCAAATACTGGGAAAAGTATCAGAGGTGTTGATATGTGAAAAGGAGACAAATCCATTTCCCAGCAAAGGACTGAAGAGCTCTATAGCCATAAACATGTCACCTCACATGTAGGCATCGCTATCCCACATTTACTTAATACACAAAAACATGCTAGAGAAAGCACTGCGTCATACCTATACACAAATACACACCCATCTGCCCTGTAGAGGCACAGTGCATACACACCTATGACAAAATACATCAGTAATACATCAAACAGAATTATCATTGCATATAGAAGAAAAAATAAGTTAGCACAGTTAAAAAAATACCTGCCAGCAACTCTAGACAACATCCTAAGTTTACATAAAAGCGCTATGCTATTAGCCACGGCTGATACTGACTTCGGTCCCACAGTGTATGGAGGATATTTCTAAAGCTAATGCTAATACGCGCTACTACGCTTTTAGGGATATTTTAGTATTTCTCACACAAACTTTGGTGAACATTACGTTCTGAGGAACCACTAATATGAAATGGTAATTGAGGCTACAGATTTCTCAAAGTCATCCAAGTTAACTTCAGCCTGAGCTTCCTGCTACCAACGTTGAAACGCATAGCTCCATGCAGCAGATGTGTCATACCCGGTATTCAGATGGTACCCCGGTTCCTTCTTAGCTGTGTTCTCTCCTCCTCTAAGCAAATACTGGAATGATTACAAGTGAAACTGGGTGTGAGAGCAGAAAATGTGACACAGGCTACACACAATTAGCAGAGGAGCTGGTTTTGACACACTGCTGCAAGGAATTACGCAAAGAATAATCCAAGGAATTAACCCATGTGAAAGAGATGGGGTGCGCAATAACGGTGTGCAAGATTTTCATCCTGCAATTTTAATTCCAAATATTTCATGGTATATATCCTTGCAAATCTTGCTGATAATCAACACTAATATCTGGGTTTGATATTGATATTAAAAATAGTGGTTTTGTTTTCCTGCCTGCAGAAACTTGAAGTTTCTTTGTCCTCTTCTAGAAAACAGAGTAAAAGAATTATGAAATGAAAAATTAAAAAACACAAAGGGAGGGAAAGTGACAGTCGCCTCTGTTTAACTACTTATCAATTTTTTTTTTTTTAAACCAGAAACACTAATAATGCAATCATCATATACATGTTCTCGTGTGATCAGTATGTCCGATGACATCTTACCTTCTAAGCATGAACAAACACTGAAACTGGGTGGTTTTGGACTAATGAGAATTTTGCCCAACAATCAAAAATATGATATTCTGTTCTCAAAAAGACGGTTTATGGCATTACAGCTTCAAACATCCAGCTTTTCAGCAACAATAGTATTCAAGCCAGTCTCCTTAATTTGTGGACCGACAGCACTATGAGCTCTACCTGACTGTTTTGCAAGCACAGGGTCAATGATGCTCTACAGCTGAAGTGCATTCCTGTGTATGCTTGTGCTGGGGCATTCTATGCTGCATCTACTACCAGGGTATCCAAGCTCTGAGGAGTTGGAAATTAAGCTCTGCAGCATCCTTTTTATCATTCTAGCTAAAAATAATAGGATTGCTGGAAAATCAGGTTCAGGAATCAACTCACAAGAGCCTGTTATTCCACAGGCTGATTGGAAACGAGATAGGTACTGCCGCAACAACTTTCCTATCCTGAATGAAGAGCAATACTGCGGACTTGTCGAGCTTTGCCCGCCTTGCTGATGGCAAAGCCAGTGCAACTCTGATAGCTGCTACACAGGACAGTGAACCAGACAATACACTGAAAAGGTGGCCCAGAATGAAAAGGCTGGATGAAAGCCGTAGGACCCTTATTTGGACGGACTAACCGCACACTCCAGTAACTGCCAGCGAAGATAGTAAAGCTGAAAGAGGCTTAGTGCAAGCATGCAGGAGATTTGTGACAGAAAGTTAGAACTCCATGTCAAGCCTTTCATGCAAACAATAAATATTACTTCTGCTCATAATCAGACTTTTCTCCAGCATCGTCTTTGAATGTTGAACCTTTTTCAATTAATTAAAAACTATGCACTGCAGAGTGCATATTTTATCAGCCCTCAGCTGCTTAAGTGTCTAGAAAAGACCAGGCAGTTTTTCTTTTTTCCAGGCAACCCAGAGCAAGTACTTGCAAGGGTCATATCTTTTTAATTATCTTTTCTCTCTTTGATTAATTATTCCGTCTGACAATAGCGTGTTTCTAATGCTATTCACCTGCCTTTGATGATTGACAACTTTTCTGTCGGATTCAAAGCAAACAGCTGCTGCCATGATTGCCTAGCAACCAGGATGTGATGGATGAGCCCCAAAGATGGATGGCTGCAATAAATCATGTCTCTAGCTATAAAACTGAAAAAAGGGATAAGAATAAAAGCGAACAAAAAACAAAACAAGGTTTCTTCCCATGAGTGCACTCAGCTCCTTACCAATTACACCTGAAATGGACTTTGTGTCTATTAATAGCAAAGTTTTCTAATCAGTAAGAATGCAACGATGCCATTTGTATCAAGGTGTGTTTACAATTGTTCCAGCAAATTGGCACTTGTACTTCAATTACCTACTGGTTTACACAAGTGCAGGGGTAGGAGATCAAAGTTTTACCTTCTATTGTTGAAGGCTTTATAGAAAATACTATGTCTTTTCAGGGTTTTCTCATGGTGTTGGACTTGAATGAAGCGTATAAACTTGAATTCGTCTTACTTTTGGCAACTGGGTGTACCGAAAGTGAATTGAATTTGTAGAAGAGATAACAAGCACTAGATTTCCAAAAAACTAATTTCTGTGAAACTCATACAAAGTCACTGATGACTTCATGAAAGGAAACCTAAATGCCATAGGTTGTTTATTAAATGTCGCTGTAATTCCATCTTGCTTGGAGGGCATCTTGCAATCAAAGAAAACGTTCATGTGACAAGCAGCATTTCAAAAGTATCATCTACCTGTGCAAATTCAAGACTGATTCAACAAAAAGCCATTCTTGTCTAATTTTACTGACCATTCCTGTCAGTTATTTGATTTTTGTATGATGTGCCAGGCAAGAAACATTCAATAGTCTGTCAACTCAGAACAAGTTTAACTGGGCTTTGTATCACACTTGCTCGGAGATGTTTGTGCACAAACACCCCATCACTTGAAGTTTTGGCACTACCTATTGCTGAAGCTGCTCTGTTGCTGGAGTGTCTATTCTCGAATAGTCGCTATCTGCGCTTCCACGACAAGACCTAATTTCCTATAAAAAGCTGCTTCCTTAATTCTTCCAGCAGGTGGGGGTATCCTGGTTCCAGCAAAAGTGCTTGGAAAAGAGAAGGGACTGCCCTTGTTGTTTTTGTGGGCAGACTGTGCACCTCCAGGAGCATCCTGGACACCTGGGGGTGAGCGGCAAGACTTGAAGATTCACAACACTGGGTGAAGAGGGCGGGCGGAAAAGAAAAATGTAAACACTGAAATAATTATGTTCTAGAACTTTGTTTTCTTTGCAATTATGGGACCAAAATGCAGCCTATTAGCGAAAGGAGGCTGGATTGTGTTAATATGTTCACAAGCACATTTTTATACTGGAACTGGCAATGTCTGACAATGCTACTCTGGAGCAGCTACAGTCCTGCTTGTATTTTAGTATTACATACGGCATGCATCTGTATTCATGCAAAAGATTGCCTGTATCCTCACACGGGCCATGGCTTTGTCTACATTCTTCACAATTACTGAAATGCTCTCACTAAAAACTTAACTCTGTCCCTGCCCGTCCCTCTCCCTGTTGTACAAACACACACACGGAAATCCAGCCCCTAAAACAATTGTAAGGCACTCCTGTAATGACCAGCTAGTATCTGGTAACAAACAATGAGAAAGCAAAGCCATCAATCACAACGTGCACGTCGAGGCCTCCATTCTGTCCCAGCTCATCCGACTCTCAAGTTACAGCTTTACACGGCAAGTCTAAATAATATTCAAAATGATAAATGGCACTATAAGCCTGATATCCATCATCAATCTTTTTTTAAGGAACATCCATCTTCAATAATGCACGTTTGAATCATGTGAAACCAAGAGCTCCCAGATTCATTTACACAACCCCCAGCAAGCTGGTGCTGCTTGAATGATACGTGTCAGCCAGTTTGTCCCAACTGCCAAACTTAAAAAAAAAAAAAAAGAAGAAAAAAGAAGAGTGAGAGAGAAAGGAAACAGGCGGGGAAAATCTTCAGGGGGTTGAACAAGGCGACTTAGCAGATAATATGAAAGAACATAACCTCTTCAGTCACTCTGCCAGCCCCCCAAGCGCAGGCTCTCCCGTCCCTCTCCCTGCGCCGCAGCCGGGCTGAGCGGAGGGCGCTGGAAAGGGACCCCCCCCGCGCCCCCCGCTCTGCCTGGCAGGGCCCGTGTGATAAATGACACGTGTCATTCTGTCGGGAGGGAAGGGTGGGTCAGTGATGTATGGCTCTGCTGAAAAGGAAATCGACTGTTTGGCATGGTACGGCTATTCTCCACCAGGATTTAGTTTCAGAACTCTAAAATGAAATCTCCGATGCTTCAAGTGCACAGTTAGGGCAGGCCGACGTGCGGCCAAGGCAGCTTTTTTATTTTCCCTTTTTTTTTTATCCTCTCTCTGCCCTTCGGATTTCAAAAAACTGCTCCACTGACTGGAAACTGCAAAACAACACACATATATCAAAGTCTTCAATAGTTATGATCCATGATAAAATTTAAATAGGTTGAGGTTTCTATTTTTATTTATTATTGGGGGGGAAAAATGCCATGCGGGCTTGACACAAAAGCAAGATAAAAATTAGCATGTTTGAAGTAATCGTCCCACAGCTTGACATCTGCATAGTAAATTTTAAAGGAAAAAAATGTGTCAGGCAGGCATGAGCTGTTCCCTCCCTCCCCCCCTCTTTCATTAGCTCACTGGCAGGGTGGCACTTCTGAACCTCATTACTGCAGGAGGATTTATGAAGCTGAACCCAATGGCAAAGAAAAGGCATCTGTCAATAATTGTAGGGAGCTGCACTCACAGCTTTGAAATCTCATTAAGTATGCAGTTATCAGGCATAAAGATCAAAAACATTACTCAACTCCGACAGAATCTTATGGAGGAACATTAATTAGCAACAGGCCTACAGTACAAAAAAAAAAATAAAAAAATAAAATAAAAAAAAACCAGACTTCCTCTCACACCTGCCCAACCCACAAACCAAAAGAAACACTCCCCCTCCCTTCAGAAAAAAATAATTCCCAGCATCTGAGACTGATCAAGTACATGAAACAAGAGAGAGAAAAAAAAAACCCAGTTGAGACAGTCTTGGCGGTGAAGAGAGAAAAGGAAGAAGCTGTCAAAGTTGAGAAGGATGTCAGCACTGGCCCTGATTACAAGGGCCTATACAGTTCCCAGGCCTTTTATCATCCCTGCCATCAAAAACAGACTCTGTGTCACAGATGGATGACTGATGGCTGCCAGTCTTGAGCAGCCTGGCCAAGCCTTCAGGAGGCCCCTGCTGAGATCTGGCCCTCCAGCAACAGGCTTGACCTCGCAGGAAAAGGACTGCGGGCACCGAGCCCAGTCCCAGAGACACTCAGAAACAGCACCCTGCTCTGTTCTTCCCCAAAACAATTCAGCGAGAGGTTGGTCGGGGTTTGTTTGTTCAGCTTACAGAAGTTAAATGTAATACTTCTGCTCTCCATGCGAAGACTTTGCATTATTTGAAAATAACGCTAACAAAAAAAAAAACCAACACATCTTCTTTGTCCACACTAAACATATTTTTCTCATCTTGTTTCTAGTTTGCATTTTAACCACCATTTGCACACTCAATTGCTTAGAAAATATGCGAAAGGGAAATATACATTTGGGGGGAAACATACAAATTCATAGACAAAGCTGGATCATAAAACCAAGTGACCTTTGCAGCGTTAAGTATGGTGTGCAACTAATTAAGAACTATGGGGATATTAACATTTTTTGTTACAGAATCAAGGATATCAGCTATACGGCTTAACCCGTTGCACATGTTTTTTTCATTTCCTCTCTATCAAAAACAGTGTTGGCAAACAATAACTCAAAGCTACTTGTTAAAAAAAAGTGGGGGGAATCACCTTCTATAGTCCTTTTCGCATGTAGGATTATGCCTGAAAACCTCCCTCTCTAGTTACATGCTACCCTTCATACATTTTATATTTCCCATAATTTTGCACTACAAAGCAGCTTTCCGCTGTACACCTCCATTTCTGTGTTATTTACTATGTGCTAGATTTTAATACAATATACGAATTTGTCTCTTATTTCATGAGATATATGGTGATATTTATGTGTCACTTGTAGCAAGGCTGAAGATGGGCTTCTTAATGAACTACATCTTTAACAGCTTACAGAGTCAAAGCTATATATGCACGCATATACAAGACAACTTGCCAGTCAAAATCTTTTCAATATCTAAAATTCATTCATTTACTGAGTAATGTACGTTAAAATAAATGTTACGTCTGACAAAATACGGACGCGGATGTTCCACTCTAAATAAGATTTTTAAAAGAATTTTACATAAAGTGTTACAATAAGGTGTTTATATTTTTTCATATGCTTACCATATTACTTTTATTATGTGTAGCATCAAAGTGATTATAGCAATTACATCTAACAGAATTAATTCTAGAACATCCCATCATACCTCTAATGCATTATGTATTTAGGAAAGTCAAAGAAAGAAAACATCTTGACTTTGGTGACTATTGTTGGAACAATTTTTTCTCTAAGCATAAAGGCAAAAACCAAAGTGGCAAGACATATATAGAAACAGCGGGGTAAGATAGTAAAATGTTAACTAAAAAAACCTGAATATAAAGGCAGGTACATTTTTAATAAAAGATACTAACCTGCATAAAGCTGCGCTACCACAAATATCCATGTAAAATCCATCGAAGTTTTTTAGTCACGAAATACGGAAACTAGCCAATTCACCTAACCAATATGTTAGTACATAAAGACAAGAGTGTATGGGTGAAAGAGTTACAAGCCTTTACATAGGCAAAATAAATTCACTCGAAGCTTCATTAATATTAATTTAAATTCAGAACCCATTTACATTAAATTGTTCATTAAAAATTGGCTATTTTATGCAACATGCATTCCGCAAAGAACACATAAGAAACTGAAACAGAGGGCTCAATTTAATGATGGAAATCTCAAAAGTAAATGAATTTGAATCATTCCAAACTAATAATAAAACAGTTCTTTCTCCTATGCTAATACGTGAAGTTTGGCAGGAGTTTGGCGGAGGGGCACGAAAACCGCTTTGCTGCCCCCGTTACAGCGCGGTCGGTGCCCTTTTGACCCCCACCACCATACAGTCTTGCTAAAATAAGAATTATTTATGGACAGGACCTCCGTAAAAATGTTCACTAATTGCGAGCACACTGCATCACTTCAGAACTTGTATTTATTCCAAGCCAGGTCGAGCTTAGCTCGGCCGTTTAACAGGAGGGGAGGCACAGGTAGGGCAGGGGATGGAGAGCTCTTCACTGGCAAACTCCCACACCAACACACACACTGAACTTACGCCATTCCCAACAGCTGTTCTGAATGAAGAAAAGAGAGTCATAATTAATAACATGTGTCCTGACAGAATTAATTAATAATTTATAATTAAGTCTAAAATACGAACTTGGGTTATTCTTGAAGAGTCGCACCTCTGCTGCCCGAACAAGCCAGGTAATGGCATTGGCAAAGGGCTTTCAGATATTTTATGATCTTCTGGTAACTCCTTCCCCACACTCCCTCCGCCCTCGGGGAAAAAAAAACTTTGAGCATTTTCTGAGAACTGTCTTAAAGTTGATGCTTGCAATGAGAAGTGTTTCAATTCTGCAGATTGGCTCTCTACCGAAATGACGAAAATATCTTTCAGGAGCAAAATCATGAAAATGTGGTAGGATGAATCTCTCAGTCTCTGAAATTAAGCCTCGCTTATTTCAACTCTTACAGTCCTTTCTATGAAAATGGCTAACAAACAATTTCAAGCTCTGATAATGTTCTATTCTGCATTATTATACTTGGGAAAACTACAATACGGTCTCTCATGGACTATGCTTTAAATCCTTTGAGCCAGTTTTTATGCATTTTTTTTTAAAGTGGAAATCAAGAAAAATCAATTGAATATTTTTTTTTCAATCCTCCTGCTTTAGGTAATGACCCAAAAATAAAAAGCAACACATCCATTGTTTAGTGGGATTTTTCAAATTAATTTAATGTCTAACTGCAAATGCTGGAAACTAGAATTAATCTGTCTGGATAAAAAAAGGCTTACAGACATTTAAATGCATGTATCGGGACACTTTATCAACCTAACATAAAATTGTCATCTTATCTTATTATATGACTATTTTATGCATGTGTCAAAGAATTTAAAAATGAATGCCTGTCTATTCAGTCTAATTACAACTGCATATTATCTGTCTGGATGTACCAGTCCATATCATTGTTACCAAATACAATATATTGTATTCACCTTTCATTTTTAACTTAGGCTGATAAACCACAATTTGGGCGTAACTAAATTAAAAAAAAAAAAAATACAAAATACACACACAGACACCCCCCAACAAAACAAACACACGGAGGGGGAAATAATAAAAACATTAGACTCAAACACCTGAGGCAGATTGTTTAGTAAATGATGCTGAAGTATTTCATAGATAAGATAACACAGGATCGCTCTGAAACTACGTTATTTTCAGTGTTGTATCATAACCATACATATACATACACTCTTACTTGACAAAGCAACACTTCAGGCATCTTACTACTTGATCTACTAGCAGCACCTTGTAAACAGGGCTATATTAAAATTTGACAATCTGTATTTAGGTTCGCTAGGAAACGGTCATGACATTGGATTAAAATATGCATTATTACACCATAAAACTAGCAGTGCCAAGGTTTGTTCAGAAAGATAACACATAAGGTTACTTTACGTCCTGGCAAATTATTTCTTTTCATTCACTCTGCACCACCATATGTTTCTACATAAGTGTGCACATAGCACACTTAAAAATGTACCCCACACTTCACCCTGAAGGTGATATTTTCTATATAGTTTCCACTAATCCTGGAAACAGGGCTGACAAAAAGGACCCACTCTAATCCTGCTAACTCACCCTAGCTCCACTGCATTTCCCATAACCCTGCAGCAGTCACAATTCATTCTAATCACTTTACAAAACAATCTTTAGTAAAAAGAGGAAAAATGCAGACTTGTAAGCCAATTTAAGAAATAACTGCTGATACATCAGTTATTGACTATTTCACTCCTGCTCATGATAGTGCTCAAGGCAAAACCGAGAACAAAATGACAACATCAACCGCATGCAATAAACTGTGGCCCAGGAGAGCACTGAAGCCCTAATTGACAGCTGTCAAGCTAATGGGAGAAATGGCAGCTGATTCTCGAAAATTCTGTTTTCCAGACGGATATTCAGGGGTATCTATCAGGCTTTTTTATATTTATGCCCCCCCCCCTTTTTTTTTTTTGCATTGTTCCTCACACTTTGCCGAAAAAAAAAAACAACAAAAAAAAACCCCACACAAACCCAGAGGACAGCCATAACTAATCATTTTGTCAGCTTGCTGCTAGGAAGAATCTCTGTCCAACAGAGAAATATGTGGCAGGTTTGGAGGCAAATAACATACCAAGGGCTGACACTGCAAGTACCTTTATAGGAAGTCTACTTTATCGCTACATTTACTTTTGGGGTATGTATGTAGTTGTAAGCAATTCCCATAAATTAAAGCAAGCATTCAACTTCCCGAAGTCAGAGCTGCCTGGAAATGCGGCTGCACAACCTGCGTGCCATCTTGTATCTGTATTTCTGGGGTGCGCTGCCCACCTTGCTCGGGAGGTGCTGATAACCTGAAGTCCCTGAAAAGTGGCAGTGCTCTGCATCTCTGAAAAAACTACTTAATGTATTTCACTATTCACACGGACCATGTGCACCTTTTGAATGTATGCATGGACATCGTGATGAGCCTAAAAAGTATACAGTTATCTCTAGAGTTTAAGCCATACTATACAGAAGAGGGGGAAAAAAAATACCATGGGCCCAAGTTTGTTCAGTTTTTTTTAAAGGCTTCAAAATTCAGTGTATTTGCCTGGGTCTAAAAAACAATAATTGTTTTATGCAATTTACAAAAAAAAAAAAAAGTAAATGAGTTTCCAACAAATCATTAGTTCCCAGTCCCTTCTCAGAAGAGCTTTATATGTATACAAAATATGTATTAAGTCATTGCTGTCAGCAGGAAGTACATTTTCTTGATCTTTTAAATAGGTTTCTAAAAAAGCTGCGAGTGAAAGCTATAATTTAAGGGTAGATAATTACTGTTTGCATGAACAAGACTGGCCTCTATTAATACAGTATCTTAGCTTTCCTAGACAGTAGCCTTTAACCAGTAAATACCTTCTTCCTCCTCACTTAAATGACAGAAGTCATTGGAGCAGCAATTCTGACTATCTTCTTGCTTTAACAGGTGAGGATAAAACTGAAATTTCTGACTCTTCCTCCAACATTTATCGACGATATTCAACTGAGCCTTAAAGCAAACAAACCAAAATTATCATTTTTACAGATTCTTGATTCTCAGAGACAGCTTTAGTCTTCCACAGTGTGGTGTTAGCACTTGGGCTAGACATAAAGAATTTGTGCACCTGTCTGTTATGTCTGCGAGCTCTGTGCTGCTGAGAGTTCTTTGTTGTTGTTATTCTACTCCAGACCATTAAAAGGGCCCTAATTCCTATGACATGATTATCCAGGTACCAAAGCCCATTTGTCACCTGCAGCAGAAAATTGAGTTAATGCACAACTAAAGGCAACCAGGACTGTGTAATATCAACTTGATTACATCAAACTAGCTGCAAACCTAATTCTGCTGGATGACACTGCGTGGAGCTTGTCATCTCCAATCATTAAAGCTGTCAGGAATCCATCAGGTTTACAGCTAATTAGGTGAACACTAATGAAGCTGGCAAAACAACTTTTCTTTTTTTATGGCTGAGCGGACCTTTCAGTTTGGAGAAAAAAAATTCTCGAGTATTCTCAAGGTTGCTGGGGACTGGATTTCCTGAGTTACCAATCAGCAGACATCTTTAATTCTCCCCCCACCACCACCTTTTTTCCTCTCTCAGTACCAAGCAATCAATTTGTCATCACTCTCAGTATGCCACAAAAGCAGTCATGAACCTTATAACTCCGCAGCTCTGAAGCCAAAAAGAAGGGGGGAAAAAAACCGTAAGTTTCTTCTGTCTTAAAATAAAATGCCTCATACAGCTCACTTATTTATCTTCATGCACTTATCAACAGCATAAATGTTCTTGTTTTTTCACTCTTCTCAAATAAGTAGCCCTTCAGTCATTCTACATCCCCCATATCCATTAGGCAGAGGCATTTTGATAAAGTAAAGCCAAAGCTAGTGTATGGGAAAGAATGAAAGCACTCACTCTGCCAACTTCTGATTGACCATTAAGCTATTGATGAATGTGCCTGTCAGGAGAGAGACAATTAAATCAAATATGAAACAAAGTCGTTTTGACGGGTCATTTTGATAGAGCAAAACCATTCTTCCATCTCCTATTAGTCCTGCAGTCAAGTTTTTGTAATGAATATTTCTTAACTAACCTGTTATTTCGTAGCTTTTTCTAAGGTGTTAAAAAAAAGCCTTTGCTTTTACTGCTGTTAGAAAAGTAACATTTCCAATGTGACCAATAAAACAGCATTTCAGTGGGAAGCAATTATGCACAATACTAAATGTTTAATGTGGCTATCAAAAAGCTAAAAGTTTAAAGAGATTACACTTCTGCTAAATATGAAAGATAGATCACACATCATGGATGATTCACTTGAGAAAGGAGGGAGAGATGGAGAGCGGTAGAGAGAAAGATACCTCACAATGTGTGTTTAGTGCAGAAGCATTTTCTCCCAGCCTACAGAGAGCCCAGCGTGCAACACAGTCAAATATGTGAAATACTTGTAAAAGCTACATTTTTGCAGAACTAAATTCATAGTACAAAACGGCATTTCCCAAATATTAGGAAAAGTTAAACTTTTTAATTTATTTGAGAAGTGTTATTTGATGGTACGGGCCAGAAATGCAAAATATTATCGTGAAGTATTTGGCTACAATATTGTTTGCTAGATCGTATCACTACCATACTGCAAAACTTTCCAAACTTTCTAGCTGTTCGTATACGGAGTTAAGGGGGGTGCTAGGAAGTTTACTTCTCTGTTTCAAAAGCACTAGATGAATGCATGTATATGTCAGAGAAGAAAGGAAATGTGGACATGGTTAGTTACAATTTGTATTACTCCCTGAATCCCTTGCTGCTTACTAAATTCAAACCACACCGCTCTGAGAAGTGGTCAGACAATGTGAAAGCACTGTCACATTTCTGAATGCCTGTTTTCCAACACCCCACCAAGTTGTAGGACTACCTGCTTCAAGCACTTATAAGCACAACTACAAATGCACTACTGGTAATGCTGTCAGAGCCTCTGCAAAACTTCTGCACCCAGCCCCTCAGTACAGAGCCTTCCTTTGTAAAAGGCAAATTATGGTGTTACATGCTGACCCCCCAATTCTGCCTCAGACCAACCCTGATGCTGTTCCTCCACCTAAGCCAGCCCCATGCCCCTGGAAGTCCCCGTCCATGCGGCTTCGTGGCACATCCAGCCAGGAACCCCTGAAGTTGCGCTGACAGAGAGTTGACAGGCCACGTGTGACGTCACCGAGTCTGGCGTTACCATGGCAAGTGATTTATTGATGTTTATCGGGAATGAATAGATCAAAGGCAGCCAGATGACAGGCGATCAATCAGCCATCAAATCAAGGATGGCAACAGGCCAAGGAAACCTTTTCCAGCCCACATATCCCCAACTAAGGATTACTGTAAAATTATGTGGGGCTTTTTTTTTTTTTATCGCTTTCTTTTCAGTTTGTTTTTTCCAGAAAAATACCGCCTACATTTAACAGGAGTTGACATTTCTGGCGTAAGGAAAAACAAAACAAACAAACAAAAAACCTCACCAGAACAAAGCCTCGAAAAGTATTTCTAAAAAGAAAAAAAAAAAAAAGGAAATTGTAAAGGCGCTATCAGAAACATTCACCAGTCATTTGACAATACGCAGACCCTTTTTTTTTTTCCCCCCATTGGTTTCCTTTGCAGCTTTCTCATCTGGACTCATAAATAAGAAATCAATAGGATTAACAGAAGAGGTTGCCAAAGAAAGCGACCAACTAGGTGGGTCTGTCTGTCCAGCAGAGACATCTCCAGTGCAATACACGGGGAAGAGAGAAAAAGATAAAAGTTGGGCAAAGGAGCCAGTTCTGGGCTTGGATCTTCAAGAAACACTGCAGACCTTCCAAACCACTCTGTCCCTAACACTTCATTCACAGCATGCCCTAAATTTATACATATCCTATCTCTTTTTACAGAAAAAAAAAAAAAAAGAAAAAAATAGTATTTTCACTGGCTTTCACAAACCATTTGTCTGCAAGGGCCAGAGATGGAGAAGAACGAAAACTACAAGGGAAAGAAGCAAAGTAGGTGCCAAAGCACGGGCTGGAAATGAACAAAATTCACCTTCTTCCCCTCACCCCTATAGTTACACCGATCATACGTGTACAGATAGTATGTGCCTGCACATACTCGCCTGCCTTTCACAAAGTGTTGCCCCCCAGACTGAGTCTGGCCATGGCAGAGTTAGGAATAAATCAAAGTGGGTATCAAAGTAGGGAACGGGCTTTCACGCGCCCCCAACGCCTGCCATCCCAAGGAAATAAATGAAATAAAATCCCCCCCCACGCCACAGTGTTATGCCTTCCAGACCAGGAGTTGTTCTGCAAAATCCACGGCATGCAGGGTGCGATCGCGGGGAGCGGGGCAGGGAGGGAGCCCGGTACCGACCGACGGGCTCAGCCTGCTGGAAAGCGGTTATGAAAGAGACGGAGGGAAGCGAGAGGAGAAACCAAGCGCGGGGAAGGCGGCTCGTACCTGCTGCGCGCCGGGGCGCTTGCTGCTTCCTCCTCGGCATGCTGAGCTCCTGCGGCCGCCGGCGCCGGCGGGGGGGGGCTGCCTGGGCGCGGGGGTGGGAAGAGTTGCTTTAGCCCCAGAGATCCGGTGAGCTGCTCCAGTCTCGGCTCGAGGGCTGGGTTGGGGATATATTTTTTGTTGCTGTGCATACACGATGCCGAGGAGGAGGAGGAGGCGGCGGCGGCGGAGGAGGCGGCACAGAGGAGAGGACAGCCCTGCTGCTGCTGCTGCTGCTGGCAGAAGAGGGGGGAAGTTTGACAAATCGCCCCGGAGGAAGGAGGAGGGGAAGCCCCCCGAAGAGGTGTGCGGGCGGGAGGGCTGGGGAGAGCCCGCAGTCCCCCCCACCCCACCCGGCGCCCCCGGTGCCTGGCCGGGCTGGGAGATCACGGCATAAAGACGGGGGATTTCTTGGCAGGAGCCGGCGGAGCCTCAGCCTGCGCTCTCCACTCCGGGGCTCCCGGCTCGGCGCTGGAGCGGCGGCGGCAACAGGCGAAGCTTGAAGGGAAACGAGATGATCGCAGTGTCACTCAAACTAGTCCGCAAACAGGCAGAGTGGCACCGTGCTCCCACTGCCTCCCGCCCCGGACGGCACCTTAACTCTTTGCGCATCGCGCCGCCGGACCGCCCGCCGCCGGCGGGGCACGGCCCCGGGGACAGCGCAGGGTCCGCCCGAGGCGGCGGCGGGGCGGCCCCCCCTCGCCGCGCCCCCTCCGCCGCCCAACTTCGCCCGCCTCTGCTCTCCTCAAGACCCCGCAGCGGCGAAGGGGCTCGGCCCGCCGGACGCCCCCCAGCAGAGCGCCAGAGCAGCCGCCCCGCTCGCCGCCGGCAGCCCTTCCCTTTCCGCCCCCGCGCACACCCGTTCCCCGCCGGAGTCCCCCCCTCAGCCACCGCCTCCTCGCCACGCCGGGGCACGGGACCCTCCCGCCCCCCTCACGGCGAGGAGGGCCCGGCCCTCCAGCGCTCTCCCCGCGGAGCCCGGCTGCCCCGGGAAGTGACAGCGGCGGCGGCGGCAGCAGCAGCAGCCGCCCGGGCCCGGGCCCCCGCCTCGCCCCGCACCTCGCGCCGCCGCCCGCCCCGGCCCCACTCACCGGCGCGCCGGGCAGCGGGCCGCCCGCCGGCACACATCCAGCCCTCCGGCTCCCACCTGGCTGGCGCCACAGCCGCCCGGGCTCCGCTTCGCGCCTGAGGGCGGGCGGGGTGTCGGCGGCCTCGGGGCCGCTCCGGCCGGCGGCCGTTAACGGCGGCGTCTCCGCCGGCTGCGCCCTGCCCCGCGGTGCCGCCGGCCGGATGGGGAGCGGGCAGCGCCCGCGCACTCCCGCGCCACGCGCGCGCCCGGCTCTTGGGGAAGCCGGGAAGATCACTTTTCCCTCTCTTTCCCTCTTTTGGGGGCTTTTTCTTTTTTTCCTGTCTCCCTTTTTTTTTTTTCCTGTTTTTTTTTTTTTTTTTTTTGGTCCAAGTTCACTGGCGAGCCGCCGCGCTCAGTTCAGCGAGCGCCGGCGGATCGATGTGCTGCGGGTTTGATTGTGCATCCCTGGGCGGCGGGGCCGCGCACCAGCGGGGAGGGCCGGGGCGGCGCGGGGCGCGGGGGGCGCGCGGGGGCCCATCCCGGCCTCCCGCCTCTGCCGCGCTGCGCGACCGGGCACGGCGGCCCCGCACTGGCACCGGCACCGGCACCGCCGGGGCCAACTGTGCTGGGTGAAGGGAAAAAGAATAACAACAAAAAATAGTAGCGGGTTTTTTTTCCTTTCCTTTTTTTTTTTTCCTTTTTTTGAAGTTCACGGGGAGGAATTTAAAAAAAAAAAAAAAGGGATGATCTCACTTTTACGGTAAGATCAAAAAAATCTCCACTCGCCCCCGTTCTTCGAGATTTGGGATAATTCCAAATACCTGACTAAGTGCAGATGTTGTTGCGTCTTCACATCTTATAAAGCCGCCGTGCCGCTCTTTTGCTCTTGCTTTCCTTTTCAACTTGCAGGAAATTCAAACACTTTACATGAAGGGTGGAGAAGGTTTGGGATTATTTTTTTTGGATTATTATTGTTACGAGTTGATTATTTTTTTTAAGCTGATCTTTAAGATGAAAAAAAAATCGCAGTCGCCTAAAGTCCCCGGGAAATTGCTACTGTTGGGGGAAAACGAAACATTTCTTGCAAACAAGAAAATGGTGAGTTGTCAATTGTCGCTTCTGCTGCCAAATTCGCTCAGTTCCATCTCATTGATACGCGCTGGTTGCTCCTCACAGTTACAGTATCTGCTCACAGAAGGAGCGATCAGATCTACTTAAGAGACGACACTGAGACGTTCCCCCCCCCCCCCAAAAAAAAAAAAACACAACACCCTCGTGTGCGTGTGTGTGCGCTTGCACCAGGACGGGCGCGGGGCTGCGGCGGCTGGCAGCGCTGTGCGGGCGGGCTCCGCCGCTGTGGCGGTGCATGCCGCTAGATCCGCCCTAACATCTGTCCGTCTCACCATTGGCGCATCCATCAGTGTCACCCTGGCTGCACATTGCAACGACAACACATCAGACACAACACAGACCGGGATTCAGTACAAATAACCAACATACTAAACAACTTAACCAGGAAGGAGGGGACGAGCCGCAGCATAAGTATTTACAAATGTTAGACAGCCTCGGAAAACAGAGAGGGCTTGGCTGCTATTAGTAACTCGTTCCTCCTCTCTCCCTCCTCCCCCTTTAAGTAGGAATTAGGAAACAGAAAACCTAAATTATTCCTGCCCCCTCCGAAGGATGCGGCCGGCCGGGAGCAGGGGCGGCCGCACTCAGCCCGGCTGCGCTCCCGGCTCCGCGGGGCCGATGACAGCGTCGGGACCGAATTGAACACGGAGCCTGGGGAATAGGTGAACTCCGGGCTTAGGAGGCTGCTGGCTGAGCTGGCGGACGCTGCGCAACATGGAGGATTTCTCCCAGCTCTGGAGCGGGAGAGGCTGAAACAAACTTTGGGAGAGTCCGCTGAGAGTGCGAGAAACCGGCAGCTCCGGCCGGCTTTGTTCCTGCCCGGCCGCATACAGCACGGGGAAGGTCAGCTCTGCCACCAGGCGCTGATAAAACGCTCTGAAAACTACAGCAAAATAAAAGTGATAGGACGCGTTTAGTCATTTCAGTCCTGTAAAGGCTATTCTTAAATGTGCGAGAGTCCCTTCCAAAGCCAGGAATTATTCCGATCCTTCATTAGTTGGCTGCAGAGCATCCTGAGGAAAACGGTGCAGCGGCCAATCACTGATTTTAGGGGGGGATCTGCAAGTTGCAAGAACTTTTTTGCTTCCGCCTCTCTCTCTGTAAATGAACTCATCTTTCACTAGGCTTATGTGACACACAGCCCGCAGGATGCAGTGTAGCCTCTGTCTGGCATGCCCGGCGCTGGGGACGCGGCCGCCCGAGCGGGGCCGGGGCTCTGCACGGCTGGAAGCGCTCCCCCCGGCTTTCGTCAGCTGGTCAGGCTCGGCTTAGCTTCCCTGGGTGCAGCTCTCCTCTCGCTGTTACACTCACCTACATGCATGTATTTATGAACTTAGTGGCAACAGATTCCCTAGCAGAGCTCTCCCTCTCTCAGAAGTACAGCCTGCGTGGACGATGCTGGCAGGCTGCAACCTCAGCAGCTGAACGGTGTCACTAAAACAAACATTTGCGAGAAAAATCACCAGCCCTGCTGTATGGTGAGGTTTGTCTAACGCCATTTACCTTGCTTTTCAAAGGGCGGGCCACAAGCGCTGGAGGATAATGCGTCTGTAACAGTGCACCGACTTGGGATTGGAGGTTGAATGAAAAAAGCTAAACTTCCCGTAAACAGTAATTGGAGGAACTTGCTAATTTCAATTAGAAATAATAACTTTCGTGTGTGTGTGAGAGAGAGAAAGAGCGAGAAGGAGAGAGAGAGAGAGAAGCAGGCAGCAGATATACGTGCACACAGACACATGCACTGCACTTACACATTCACAACTCTTAGTGCCAAGAGGCTCAGGAAGTTGTGGAATAATTTGGTTGTTAACTATATCCATTTTTTTTAAGGAAGAAAAAAAATCTATTGAACTTTCTGTAAGACGAATTACAGAGGGAAATACAGATTCCTTCTTGTACGTCAGATTCTTGGGGGTCACAATCTATTTCAGAGTCAGAACCTGTAATTTTATTAAGTGTAACATCTACAAACATAATGTATAAAATCGATGACGGCACAGACTCCATCTACGAAGACTCAGCACATGAGGCTCAGCTTTAAGCTCGCTCTTCCCAGCAGTTTTAAACCAAGGTACCAATTATTTATAAGTCACATAATTAGATAACCATTACTCCTGAACTTTCCATCAGCTAAGAATGTTTTATATTTCAATACTGTACACCGTTTAGTGCCCTTCTTTGTTGTATATTTTCACTGCTTATTTCATTCCCCTACATGAAAACTCCGACAGTTTCCCCACAGAAAAAAAAAACAACCCAACACTCTCCTACCACCCAGATCCGACTGGAGGCAGCGAGCTGAGCTGGTAAAAGGACCATTGAAATTAACTGTTAGTTAATGGACACAGCCAGGGAGAATCAGTAAGGAAGTTGATTAAACTTGGAACAGCTGCTTCTTAGAAACCAGCGTGTTTCGGGCTTTAACCTTTCTCTCTCCCGAGCAGCGTGTTGATGTTTCTCCACTCGTTCGTTGCAAACAAGGAAGGGAGCAGCCTGCGTCGAGGTCCCCATGTGATATGTAGCTGCTCTCAGAGACTCATTTGTTAGCATCGGTTGATCGCTTCTCAGGGGTCAAACCTGGTGTGCGAACCGCTCCGTCCCCGGGCGTTCTCCCTTCGCCCCGAGGACCAACCCGGCTCTGCAGGGCGCCCACCCCTTCAAGCGGAGCCGAGGAGCCGGCAAGGACCCAGCGGGTCCCAGCCAGCCGAAAGTCCCCCGGACACGCGGGAAGGGCCGGGCAGCAGCGAGCTGGGGCCTTTCAAAGGCTCTCCGCCGACCGAGCGAGCTGTCGAGGGAGGAGGTGGCGCGGCCGGGGCCGGGCCGGCGGGGGCCGGTCTGCCGGCCGCAGGGGGGCCGAGCCCCGGGAGAAGGCGCGGGGCAGGGCGGCTGGGGCTCCTCACCTGCCAGCGGTGCTTCCCAGGGCAGACCCCGCCGCACACAGAAGTGGGCTCCGGGAGCAGGACGGAGGCGGCGCCCAGGAGCGGGCGCGGTGAGCGCGGCAGCCACGCCGGGCACTCGCTGCCCAGACGGGCGACCAGGCAGCCACCGACTGCCACCGCTGCCTGCTGTCCCAGGGAAAAACCTCCCCTCCTTCCTAACGCCTCGGTGGCAGCCCATCGAAATGCAAAATCTGTGCAGAAAGTACTTCGGTTTCTCCCGGCGAGGGACAAAGAAGAAAGTTTTCATTAAGGCTGGACTAGATGAAAATGGGTGTGACAAGTTTGTTTACAAACACCACTGCCCACGACCGAAAACGATACTCCACTTTTGTAAAATACAAAGCGTTGTCAATAACCATTATAAAAGCAATAATAATCCGAAAAGAGAACAAAGAAATGTTATAATATCTACGTAACTTTATTAGAGCAAATTTATTTTTAAATGTCTACGAATTCCCAAACCTCCTGAATACAAATGAATAAAAGTTTTTCTTCGGTCTAAAGTCTTTGCTTGAATGTAAATTGTTTGGGTAAGTGAATTTACACAGCAGCAAAGTTTGTTTGTCTTAGTCCAGTAGCTTTTCTTTAACGAACCAGATGTTTTGTCTGTAAATTGTCCAGACGACTTTTACAGTTCTGACATGTAATAAGCCCCCAAAACTCAGAACTAGAGTATCAGTGTCCTTGCAACCAGGACCAGGTATTTCGGAAAGAGCACGGGGAAAATAGATAGGAAAGTGCAGGCACTTCCCAGCATCTTAATATTTGGAAGCATTTATTTTAAGCTGTAGATAATCTTGTTCGAATCGATTCGCTTCCAACTGGAGTTAAAACTAATTCCCCACCTAACCCCAGATATCAGAAATTTATCCCCCCCGAAAAAAAAATCCCCAGCCACAGTGGTGGGGGGAACTTTGGCTCAGGAAGCCACAGGGCGCTGCGAGGGAGCTCCCGGAGCGGGCCGGCCCCGTGTGGCCCCCCCCCGCGCCACTGCAGCTGCCAGGCGGAGCGGGGAGCATGACCCGCACCCCACCGGACCGCAGCCCTCCGCGCAGCTGGCCGCGTCGGGCGGTGCGGTGCCTGCGCCGGGCGCTCCGTCCGTCCCTCCCCGCGGCGCCGGGCGGCAGCGGCGCCCTCCGGCTGGGCCGCGGCGGCTCCTCTCCCGCGGGGCCCCTGCGGAAGCGAAGCCCCCCGCCCCACGTCGGTTGGACAGCAGCCTCTACCCGTCCGCCCGCCCACCGCCGGGTGCCAACAAGTTCGCCAATAAAACTTGAGCGGCGAGAGCGGCTCCCCGGCCCCGGCGCTGCCGGGATGCTGCTGCTGCTCTCCCCACGGGAGAGCCGGGCCCCGTGCACGTCCCCGCGGGGTGGGGGACAGAGGCTCTGTCGCGTTTCGCCATGCCTCTCGGCTGGGCAGGGGATGCGGCCCCCGACCTGTTCAGGCTCCCCAGCCAGGCTTCCTCCGGGCAGAGCCGGGGGGCAGCGAGCCCAGCTTGGCCCTGCCCGAACCTCTCCCGTTCCGCTCTCTCGGCACTTGCCGCTCTCCCAGGGCGGTGCACTTTTTGGAGATGATGCGTGCTAAAATAAGATCTATCGTCGCGACTCAGTCCCGCTGAATTATCACTTTTTTTTTTTTTTTTTCTCCCTTGAAAGGACTTAGGGTCTCTGAAGAAACAATCAGCCGCTGCTTTGAAGGAAATAAGAGATACCATTCAGAGCTACTGTAGCGTAATGTATTCACTTGGGCAGTAGGAAAATCTTTTATGAAAAATAGTTACAGATCCTGGAACTCCACCATATGTGACAACAAAAGCTATTGTGTTAGCAGAAGGGGTTTAGCTAATTTTACCTATACAAAGTTTTACTAGCTCCAGGCTTTCAGAACGCCTTTGTGGAGACGGGCAGTGATCCCCAGAGCTGGTTAATTTGAAAGGCATTTGGAGGATGTAGAAGAAGGGGAAGGGATTCCCCTCTTATTTCTCGCATCACCTGAAAGTTTTCACTGCACAGATAACACAGCTGTTTTTTTGCTGACCGCCTGTGATTTAACGCAATAAAGATTTTGTTGTCCACAGATACACTTAAAAAAAAAGAAAAAGAAAAAAAAGAAAAAACACAGGAAAAATATATGAAGCGGGAAGTTGATAAAGACCAACCTCGAGCAACATGTTTCTTTCTTTTCACAGAAACTTATTTCCCAGACTTTTTTTTAAGTGATTTGAACATAGTGCTTGCACTAAGATATGGAAGTTTCTCTTTAAAAAGTTATCCATCTGCTAATAACGCACCTTTGTCCGGCTACGGGCACACTTCAAACCCCGCTGTTTAATCACCCTACCGCCGAGGGAACAGAAGCGCTACAATCCTCCCCGCCCGTCCCCGAAGAGCGGTGCCTGCGCGGAGAGGAGTTCGGTGCCCCCGAGGGGACGCGCACCGGGCCGAGGATAACAACCGACTCCCGGCGGGGCCTCTCAGCCCCGGCCCGCCTCGCTGCGCGGAGGTGCGGAGCCTCCCCCCCTGTTCCCCGTCCCTCTCGCCGCCGCCTCCGCGCCTCGACGCGCGTCTTTGATCCCGGGACTGACGCTGTGCAGGCCGGTAGGCCACGGCGTGGCATGCGGCCAGCGGGCATTTAAAAAAGACATAGAGGGGCTGCCGGGTCGTAAATCCTCGCTCCCCGGCATGCCTAGCAACTACTGTTTAGAAGGGCTTTATTAAATTTATTATGTATGAAGAGCACAGGACCAGGGTGACGCAGACTATGTGCAGGAGTTTGAACCGCACTCCCCCCTGCCTCCCCGCGGGGCTCCGCACACGCGGCTCGGCCGCGGGGGGACGCAGCACCCCGCGCGGAGTCCTGAGCTCGGCCGTACCGTGGTGGGACCCAGCGGGTACCCAGCGCCCTCCGCCCTTCTCAGAAAAGGGTGCCTGACAGCGCAGCAAACAGGCCCCGAGCTCCCCGCGGAGGCCGCGCAGCCGAAGCGGCGGCTGCTGCAGCATCCCCCCCGGGCAGCGTGCGGGGGCTGCCCTGGTGTTTCACCCCCCAGGGCGCGTTTCAGCCTCGCCCCGCACTTGGCACTGCAGCCCGCGCCCTTGTCCCCCTCCCACGCGGCGGGTTTGAGGGCAGGAGCATCCCCGCAACCGCGGGCAGGTCATTGCTGCGAGTGGGCTTGTGCTCCCGAGGGCCAGGGGATGTGCCAAGGCAGGAGCGGTAGACTCTGTTGGCTCTTACTAGAAACTGGAATTTGCACCATCCAGGTCAGATGAAATGTGGAAACTAAGAAAATCCGACACCGTCATTGATTCCCTCTCTTTGTTCTCGTGTCATCTGTGCACAATAGAGAGAAAGAAATGCGACTTTAAAATTGCAATTAGCCAGCTTTAGAGCAGATTTCTTTCATTGGGTATTTATTCCTATCAAATCTCATTTCTTCTCTGGAAAAGCACTTCTAATTTTAAAACAAAACAGACGATGTAAAATACCTTATATCCTTCTGTAATAAGAGTTGCTTAAATTATGACTGGATGTACCTAAACAGTCATTTTATAGTTTCCCACTGGTTTTGGTCAGGTCTTGAAAGAATGGCATTTTTTTCCTAATGTTTTAAAAGTATTAACTTCCTTTCAAACATTCTTTAACCTTTAATGTTTTGTAACTTGATGAAAAGGTCACTTTGTTCAGAGTGGATGCATCTGCTCCATAATTGTTCTAATATCAGGCAGAGCTCCATCCTAACACTAAATTCTTTTATGAGGGTTTTTTTTTCTTACTATACTATTATTAAGGTTACCATGAGTAATTGTTTTCAAGGCAAAGAGCTATAGACCAAGGAATGCTCACACTTGATGTAATTTCACCAACTTCAGATGTTTAGAGCTGTATTCAGCAGATTACGTTAGCTGAGCTCTGAGAAGAATAACCTGAACAGTTTCACCTCTTCCCACTTGTGGGGGGCTGAGGTAGAACAGGAACAAAATATGTCATTGAATTTCTAGACTGAGCTGCAAAATAGTACAAAATTGTGATTAATACTGCTATGAACTGGCAGCAAGTTTGATCTGAGTGCTCTGTCAGAAAGCTGAGACATGGATGGGTTAAGACCTAAGAGCAGAGCAATGCTGGAGATCCAGAGACCATCAGACATCCATGCCTCAGGAATCAGACTTAAAAAGCAATATGGTGGTAAAAATGTTATTATTCTAATTATAGTTTAGACTACTTGCTGTGAAGGCGACAGAAGCTTTTCAGTGCGTGTAAATCAATATTTATCATTAGAAGCAATAATATTTTGAATCTGTGTTTAGCCGGCTTTGGTATAGAGAACCTATATTTGATCCCATGTAGAAGATGAGGATTTGAGTACATTCATCGACACTGATGGGCTCAGAATGCCCCTCCAAGGGGCAGTGTTTGGCTCCAGCTACATGGGCAAACATCACTTGTTCGTGACACTGTAGCTGCTTTGCAAGAAGAGTGGTGATACCGGACTACATATCCGAGATTAAAGCGAGAACCTTAAATTGATGCAATTAATCCCTCTAAAATACAACAGGATTTTCTAATTCTTACACAATTCAAACATCCAGAGAATATGTTTAATTAAAACTTGGCTATACATTTTTTAGGATATTCTTAAAAAAAGAAAAAGAAAACAAAGAAATGAGCTAATTATATTGCTTAGTATTCTAATATGCCTTTTTTTTTTTTTTTTTTCCCTAATAACACACTTTTCTAGCCAGGCCAGTCCCTTGAGGACCAGTTCCTCATTTATAAAGAGGTCCCCAATGGGAGTTGAAAAGAGGTTATTTTATAAGAAGAAAATATATTCTGAAAGAGGAGCCATACAAAGAAAACCCTGCATCACATATATCAGTATGGAGGCTAGAATATGTATTCCAATGATGCAAATATTCCCCTGCAATAATTTGCTCGTTAGTGTTAACGAAAGCCCAGATACTGATGTCTGTGTATTTGTTCTTGTATATTTCATCACGCTAATGCTTTTAACTAAAATGATTTTTTAAGATTTGCTTTATTTAATGAATTTAAAGGTCAATCCTTTTCCTTTCCATATGCAAATCCTATTAATAGCAGAGGTTTGATATTAATGGGAGTTAATAGTGTAGATACCCTCTTCACACAGAAACCCCACAAGAGAATGAAATAATCTCAAGATAATTTCAGTAAATTTGTTGCTTCCTTCTCCCCTTTGAGTAACCAAATATCAGGGCAACAGTACCTCAGAGATAGGAGTGACAGCCAGAGGAAGGATGAGACGTGGAAGGGCACACAGGACCTCCCCAGCTCCCAGACACAGGCCCACGGGGAAAGGACACAGCCCCACAGCAGCTGGAGCCCGTTGCTCCTGCCACCTCCTCACCAGCCGCTCGCATCCGCAGGAGCCAGGCAGGATACAAGGTGCCATCGCCAAGACACTCTTCCCCAGCCTCCTGAAGAGGGAACAGGTAACTTCTGCTCCCTTCAGAGGCAAATAGTCTCCACCTGGGAGACCACAGCAGTGACTCAGACTAAAACAGGAGCTGCTGGAGTTGGTAAGGGAGTAAGTGAAGTTACTGGCTCTCCCTGTTTCTGACAGCTTTGGAGTTGCTAACTGTTTTGTCACTGTCTTTCTACCTATATTTGATGTAGCAGGACTCACAGAGTTTTTGATTAGGTTTTGTTTTGTTTGTTTTTGTCTATAGCTGTTGGTGTTAAAGTAACAATTATATACCTAAGGAGGGGGAGGTGGGGAAGGAGAGGTTATTCCACGTTGCTTTCCTTTGCAGCCCCTATAGCAAAATGCTCCCTGTGTTAATAAGTAAAGAACAACCCTGTCTAGACTAACTTATGCAGCAAAACATGGTTTTCAAGCAGATGAATCTGGATAACAAACAACAAAGCATCATTAGTCCAGAGCAGCTTCTTCCTTGGTGAGGAATAAAGAATACCTCGTGCACCCCTGGCACGGCCATCCCAAGCACAGCTCCTGAAGATTGGCCTCTATTTCATTAAGGGCAAGACAGAGTGATGTCATGGACCACAGAGTGGTGTCCCTTTACCTCTTATCAAAGGGCACTAACCCACTCCCTCTGAGCACCAGGGACTCTTGCAAGGAAAATCATCTTCACTGCAGCCTCCCTCCTAGTTGTCACTCCTGAGCTGAAAGAAGTTTCCCAAGTACCTTTTATCAACCTGCCCTTAGCACGTGACATTTATCTACTGCACTCCCAAACAGTGCAAGGCCCTTCACAATCACAGTTTACAATATCTGAATGCCCATTCCAAAACTCACAACACCTTAGTATTTTTAGGGAAACCTATTTTCTTTCCTTAAATGGAATTTACTTTTCCACTGTTTATACTGAAGGGATTTTTTTTCTTCTTCTTCCTGAACCTGAAAGCTGTTTTTATCCTTTGAAAAAGGTTGTGAATAAAAACTAGATGCCATAGATTTGGCAAGGGAAGGGCTGGAGGAGGGTAGGAGGCACACTGGGAGGGAGCCAAGGCCACAGACACAGGCTGGATTATAGGTTGATACATACTCAAAACTCCCATTGGCTTCTGTGCAAACAAGAAAGCACAGAATTACTCTGGCATTTGAAGTCTGTGACAGAATCAGACTTACACTGCTTATGTTTTGGAGAGGCGAGTGCTGATTGCCACAAGTGTTCTGTTTCCAGACAAACAGCAAAACTCTGTAGTTGTCCAGGTATGTCACAGGCTCAAAGATTTTGCATTTTTACAACATGTTAGGTATAAATTACTTCCACAAACAGCAGCCTGGACTCAGTGGAACAACACAGTTTCTGTTATAGCAAATCTGGTGTTTCTGGATTCAAATCTGCCACAGGCACTCTGGATTTTAATTAATATATTGTTTCATATGTATGAGTATTTCACGTGTGGGTTTTGTTGTTGTTTTCACACACCGCATTTTTAGTTTAAACAAGGTATATCCTCTGTATTATTCTCCAAAGCAACTGCGTAAATATCACAGGCTTTATAGATCTGGTAGCCTTTCCAGTGAACACCACAGCAGTCATGCTTCACACAAAAGGGATAACATCCAAGAGTGCAGCTGATAAGAGCAACAATTTACAAAGCAAGAGATCTGTTATGCAGTGAAAGCTTTATTACCATGACTTGATGTTACATCTACAACACATAAGGGTTAATCATTGCAGCAGTTTGCAGCTGGTTTGTGCTCTCAGGGGAGTCATAGCAATAGACTTCTGCGTGTAAGACAAGGTCAGCGCTGCTCTCCCGGGGTCAGCGGGACACGTGATAGCACAACTCTGAAACTTCGGCTCCGAGGAGGCACAGGTGCCAAACCCATTTTGTGGTCTGTTGTAGAGCACTTCTTGTGGTTTTTATTCTCCTCAGTAAAAACACATACATAGCTCTGTGGTATATAATTGGACGGCGAGTTTTCAGAGCTCCCCGTCAGCGTGAGTTTTCTGTGGCAGCAGTGGGTTCGTGAGTTTGCAGGGTACATGTAACATTTCACGGGAGACTTATTCTTAGTGGACTGAGAAAACAGAGCAGTCAATGCTGAGTTTAAGGGCCAAATCCTGCATAATTTGTTCAGTCTCATGGTATAAAATGCTTGTGTGAGTAAAGTGAGCAGAACTGGACTTTAACATTTTTATTAATATTTACCTTCTGCTGCTACAAGACACAACAATAATCAAATAAGAAAAAACTTTAATCCTCAAATGCAGCTTTAATCTTCAAATTGGTTAGCTTATCAGAGAGGTAACATTTATTTTCAAAGACAGGCTGCTCGGAATGATCAGCTGAAATAGAAACCTATAAGTGAAAGGATGTACATTTATTGGGCAGTGTTGTCTATATTTATAGTTTCTGCTCAACCCATATTTCTGGTTTTATATGCATGTGTCAAAAATTAATATACGGCAAACTTCTCCAACAGTTTTAAGAGATCCTAAAATATAATAAAATCAATAAATGATGTTCTGGCATAAATGTTTCTGTAGCTGAGGGTGGTCAGGTTCAAAGGGCAACATCTGACCATTTCTCTTTCCCACCCTGCTGTGGAGTAAGACCCTCCCCTCAACTTCAAATCACTGGGGAGAGGGTAATTTAAGCTATACTTGATGTACCCTATACATCACTGTCTTCAGGACCAGGTTTAAAATTAAACTCTGATGTACGAAGTTAAACAAAAATGAGATAAAAATTGGCAGGGGTTGAAGAGGGTCAAAGTAGTCAAAACACAAGGTAGACTATTGCTTCTTTTGATTTATGTTATTCTGTGCACTAAAAAAATAAAATTATCGGTCTTGTGGAGACTTTTTTCATTGAGAATAACGCATTCCTAATTTGTTTTCTATAGACTTACAGGGCATTCGCTCTGCGAGATGGGAGCATTTATTTATTTATTTATTTATTTTGGCAGAGGCAGAATATCACCAACTGTTGCCAGAATATTCAAATTATCATTAGATTCAACCTTTGTCACTCAACGGCAAGTGAAAGAGAGTAGTATTTCACTTTCCATTAGTGGTTATTTCACAATGCACACATCTATAACCTTGTATGTGTATACAGTTTTGCTTTCAGGCAACTATTTTGAATACAAACAATGTGCTACATTTGGTAGGAGAAAGAAAGAGTTCTGGGAATGTTTCCTTTTGCATGTTATACATGCACATAATGCAGTTACCCTCCAGAAATTCAGTACAGGAAAGATGCCAAACAGCAGATTCTTTTGAAACCAATTCAAGAAAATCCTTGCACGAAGTTAATTTTTTATGCTGTAGTCAACTTTTCCACATATTGCCATTTACATGGTCAGTGTGTGGACTGCAGGCAAAATAATTTGGAATTGTAATCTTTATTTTCTGTAACATGATAATGAAATCAACTACTATCCACTGGAATCAAATGAATTTCTCTTTGCTACTCCAGTGGGAGGAATAAAAGGGTTCTACCGGCTAAACTGCCAGGCTAATGGGAAAGTGAAGAAAAACCAAGTCCTTGGATGGCTAGCAAATAAAAAATGCTTTTTTTAAACACAATGGTGAACATATAAAGATCTTGAAATCTTTTAAAAACTGATTAAGCAAGCTTTTTCCAAAAGTTTTTAATTTTTGTATGAGAAAGTCCTATTGACTTCATATGGATTACAGCTGATCAAAGCTGGGCATGTTCTTGGGCTATATGAGGGATTAGACAGCAAAGACATCTAAACTCTGAACATGTTTAAACTTGATTATAAAAGTAAAGGAGAAAAGCTTATACTGTCCAGATAAGTATATAAGAAAAAGTTTATATCACTGTTTCATCAATATTGACAATGATGATTCTTAGGCATTAATTTAGTGAGGACCTGTTTGCTATTTAATCTGCAGATTTTAGTCTTTCACCAAAAGTTTAAGAGACGCATTGTGCAAATTACACTTTATATGTGTGATTTTACAGGACTGACCAGCAAATATGCCTTTAACATACATAATTCGGCAAAAAAATGTATGTAATAATTAATAGATGCAATTCTTCACAAACGCCTGGCTGGAAAGCTGGAAGTGCAGTAGGTATACAAACAGTGGATTGTTTTCACACATACAGCAAGCAAAGATAAGAATCAAATGTTATAAAGGGTCTACTACTTGTGATCTAGTGTGCCAAACCTTCTGGATATAACAGCTGGGCAATATATTTTGTACCACTGATGAAGACTTTTTCAAATATATGTGTACATATATGTATATTTTTCTTTTTTTAAAAAAAAAAAAACCAAAAACCAAACCTTTGGGGTCACATAGAAGACAACTCATGAACTCTGTAAGTGCAGCAGATCATATGTAACAAAGAACAAAGCGAAGAGCTAGTTGGTTAAGAAATTATGATCCAAAATTTTCCTATGTCCTTTGCACTTTGGGAATCGGGAGAACTATGAATTAAAGAGGTGGTCAGAAAGGTCACAGAGAATTGCTCCAGTATTCACAAAAGATGTAAACATCATGGGAGCTGCAGGATCTTAGAATGAAGGTTCAGAGAGAGTACAGGAGCCACTCGGAAGCTAGTAGCTGCTCAGAGATCAGGTTAAGAACAAAAGTATATTAAAAGTTTTAAAAGAGGGGGAATATCAGCTGCTATAAATACATGTAACCCTTTAAAATAATTTGTTTAGGATGACTGATGTGCTTTGCTGATTTATCCATGCAGCAATTAGAAGTTCTTCCTTGGGAGAAGTGCGTGGCATACAAGATGAACTGACTGATTCCTTCTTGCACCAAGCAGTTGATTACGGGTAACGGATTCATTTTACAGATGTTATACTAAATGTGTTGCTGTACACAGTCATCCAAGACTAAGATGCATCACAGGTGCTCGTTCAGTGAGGGACTAATCCAGAGCTCATAAAAATGGAAAGATTTCCACCAGCTTCACAGGCCTCTGGATTAGATGTTTTCCATCTACCTGCTCGCAAGAGATATTTCCATTTCAGTGCAGCTGTGAGATGGAATTTTCTCCACCGTCTTATACTGTCCCTTTTTAGTGCACAGTATTCTTCTAGAGTGAAATTTACCCATCAACATGTACAAATTCTCTGAACTATTAATGACATTTCTGTGGTCCCTGTTTTTACCAAGGAAAGCAGTATTACCAGAACTTTCTTCTGAGTGTGTTCAGATTTACATCACCTTGCTCAAGCACTTGCAAAGGTACCACGATCAAAGCAATGGTAAAGAATCAAGTCAATAACTGAATAACCCTCCTCTGAGTAATTATTATTCTGTCAATGAAATTCAGGGTTTGCAGAGGTCCAGTCAAAGGCTTAAGCACCATTAAAGTCCAGCTTATTCCTCAGGCCACCTCTGAACTGAATTGGGCCCCATTTTATTAAATTATAATGGAAAGACTGCCATGTCAAGTATACTGATGCTGAAAGACCCAACCCCACAAGACCTCACACAGATAAGTAATCATCACTTATGCTAATAGCATATTCGACTTCTGTGGGATGACACGTGAGGATGGACTACTTACTTGACTAAGATTAGTAAGAACAGGCATGTTACACAGAACGAATGACTTATAAATATCCAGCTGCAGCAAAGTGCTGACTCCCATCAGTGAGTGTGCGAAGGTGAATGAAGGGCAGGATATGATCTTTAGAAAGCTCGCTGAATACTATTATTGAATTGGTGACAGTTTTGCAGATTTCTAACCTATAATAACCTCAGCTTTGCCTCCTCAGTGGCTTACTTCTCTCCACTGTTTTTCTGCTCTGCTTTCGTTTTCTTTTGCCATAATACAACAATCCATTTATATATATGTATTTTTTTACTCTTTCTTCTTTAATGTTTGCAAATGAATTTTGTGTTTTTGAAAGGTATTTAAGCAACAGTCACAAAGGCGCAAGTGCTCCTATTTAACTGCAGAGCAGACTACTTGGTAGCATCCCTGTACTGCCCTGCCAATGTTCCTCCCCTCTGCTCTGCTAGGATCAGGGCACCTCTATGCTCGTTCAGACTTTGGCTTCTCCCTTCAAAGCTGACAACAAGGGCACCACCATTCAAGTGATTTTGTATGGTAAAATATCTAACTGTTAGGTCTTGGTTTAGTACAATTTTGTTTCATACAGGTCACAGAAACAATCAGATTTTGGCCCTTATACTCTATAATTTCTTTGAACCAGCACTCTAGAAAGGGAAAAATCTTCACATCTAACCTGACTCAGTTTCACTTATTCACTTGAATTCCTTGTGGTCCAGTTTTTGTTCCTTATTTCCCTATTTTGTTTCCACTAATTTTAAAAGTGTTTTATTGCAATTAAGTAGCCCTCCCTGGTTTTCCTATCCTGATCAGACTTTTAAATCCTTTTCTTTGTTTGTTTTTCCGCTGGTTGGAGAAGCTGTATCTGAAAGTAATGTAGTAGTGACCACTGATGACTGGCTTCTAGGAACTTCATTAATCCAGAATTAATATGTTCCTGAGACCTGGAGAAATCATGAATGGTGAAAAATATTTCTGGTACACACATAATAACTGGTATAAATATTGTATCCAACATCAAAATCGCAGATCCCAAATACTATAACAAAGGGACCCTTAAATCCAGGTTTTTGACCTGGATTGTAGAGAACTGTATAGACATCACAAAGTCAAAGAACTTAAGTATTACAGCATTAGTAACATTCTTAAATTAGGATTTTCCTGTTTCATGGGGGCTTCTAGCTCAGCTGTAACGATTGCTCTGTGTGTGTGTGCCCCTGTGTTTGGCCAATCAAATGAGTGAAATAAAAATTCCCTAATTTCTGCGACTTTGCTTTCATTGCTCTGTAAAGCACTAAAAGCAGAAACAGTTTCCTGAAGAACTCCTTCATAGCAGGCCCTTGAACAAGATGACTGTTTCTAATAAGCAACAGCTGCCGTTGTGGTTTTACTCGTCAAATGATTCATGTCTTTTGCTCAGAAATGATAAGTGGAACAAATGTTTACTTAGATATGTAACAGAGGAACAATTGAAAAATAGTAGACTGTCAAAGAGAAATATTTTCCTGTTATCTGAACCTTGACAATTAGTCTGAACTGGTTTTTAGTCCAAAGGCAATGTTATAGCGGTGCAGTTAGAATGGTGAAGAGTTTAGCTCACAGAATTCTGAAAATCAAATTCCACAGGGTGGTTTACAAGTGTCTGCATTAGCCCTGGGATTTGAGGGGGACACAAGCACCTCGGTGCAAACTGCTACCCCACCCTAATTCCTGGCAGTCTCCCCTCCTACTTTTAGTCATCTTTGAAGGAAGACAGAGAGCTTACCATTTCCACTTGTTTCTGCTGTGTCTTCAGGGAACACCAAAGTGCTTCTCTGCTGCTTGGTCTTGAGCAAATGCCCTCCGTTGGCTACTGCTTCCCCAGGATTCTACAGGGTCTTCTGGGAGGAGCAGATTAAATGAGGAAAAGTATTCTAACACAGGAGATTCTAGGCTCTGTTCAAGGACAAGAAGATTACATTACCCTTCGGATGTTGGGAAGGAGAACCTAACAGACCCTTGATGTATCCCCGCTGAGCCTGGAAGCTGCTGCAGTCAGAGAGATTTGACACCGCTGTGGCATCTCAGGGCTGGAGGTAAATTTTTGTGAAGTGCTGGAGGAAGCAGTGGTAGACTAACTCTTACAAGCCTATGATGACTGCATCAAAAAATGAAGCCTTTGAAGGGGGGGCTGGGAGACAAACAAGCATGGAGAAGGCCAAGGAAGCCTTGGGATATACTCAGTGTGCAAAGGATACCAGTGTGCATCTATAACTTACTCGAACTTAGATGGATACTTGTCAGTAAAATAAGGTTGAAATCCACCTTCATTTTGCACAGATTCTGGACTTCATAATTTTTTCAGAGCTCTCTCTTCAGTATCACTGTATGACACTGCACTGAGTTGTATGGAAAGATCGTCAGAGCTTCGGTTTCCCATCTGTAAAACGGGGGTAATATTTCCTTTCTCCCAGCCTTTATTTAGCTTACAAGGCTCCTGGGACTAGAATTCTTTTATTGTGTCTTTCTGTATTGTCTCGTACAACAAGACCCTGATCTCAGTTGAAGCCTGTAAGTATCACTGAAATATAAATAGATAATAATAAAAAGATGATTTTGACACAAAATGGAATTTTATATTCTGGAGAGTGAAATAAAATATGTACTAAAGTCTACTAAAGTGTAACCATGAGATCAAATGATAACATTCTTCTGGCAACAAGGAGTTGACACAAATTTGTGAGATTAAACTGAACCAACTCAACGGAGGCTTGTTCTGGTGGCTTATTCATATAAAGTGTATGAAAAAAGTAAGTGAGATGATCAAATTACCCTCACAGCATGGATTTTGACATGGATGTAGACTAACTGAGTCACTGGAGGGCTGAGCAGGTGCGTTGTTCTAATTATACCCTCAGTCTTGTGAGGATGGAGCAAACTGCCCGGTTGCTTCCCTGGTGAAGATGAGGTGTTACCAGCCATCAGCAAAGGCGAGGGGAGAACAAGGACAAGGCACCTGGTGGGAGAAAGAGGATGAAAGGAGGAGGCAAAGAGAGCATATTCATAATGCTACTCATCTGTTAAAAATGTACACACATATCTGGCCTGAGCCATTTGGATGCCACGTCTAGTACTCATTTCTTGTGTCTCTGAGTAACCCCTCCTTATGGCGAGGCACACAAAATTATTTTTGAACATTTTCTCTTTTATGGCCTTGTACTGAGATATCTGGCTAAATATAACAATTTATTTGTTTATTAATTAATCAACAGGCACACTAGGAGTTACAGCCCAAACAGTCCCCCACACAGGTTTTTATCACCGTATACTATACCCCTAGGGAAATACACATCTTTTTTTTTCAGGAGCATAAATGGACATTTCTATAAATTGCAACTACTTGGGTGCATGTAATATGCAATATTATTCATCTTTGTATTCCAGGTGAATCCAGACTAGACTACCAGCCTCTAGGGGAGTCTGCTTCATATAATTATCAGTATTCAAAGAATGATTGTAGATGTTGTAGCTTAACAGCAGGTGAATGGTCCTTATCTGAATATTAAATAAACTGCAACTGGATTTCTAGGTTATCTCTGGCTAAATGTTTGCAAAGTCATTAGTGAAAGCATGCAGCTATAATCCAAATCACTCTTCTTCTTACAAAGGATTTCCACTTTTGTTTTTAATTCCTTTACAGGATGAATTGCTCATCTCCCCTTCCTATACACACAATCTTGTCCTTTGGTTGGACTACCAGAAACATCAAGGAAGCTGCCTTGTAAGTACTACCTACACTCTTTCCTTTTTTCTTTTCTTCCCCTAAATAACAAAAGAAACGTAGGGAAGAGTGACAAAGAGAAAGATTTATTATTTCCTCTAAGGACTATCAGAGCTCCAAGTCCTGGAAAAAGGCTCTTTAGTAAACTGGTCCTTTGTCCTCCGATGTTCGGGGAATTTTAGCACTACAGTCGGTTTCCTTATTGCATGATCTGAGAGAAGCTTTATGTATTTATTTAGTAAAAATATTTTATTACTGTTTTAAAATGAGGGGTTTAATATACTTCAACACCATTTTAGTAGCTTGATAGTCGATGCTATGTGAGTATAGCAGATAGTAGTTCTGAGAAAATTAATAGCAACAAAGAAAAAGAACAAAAACAACCCCTGCTGAGCAGAAGGGACCAGACCAGAACCAGCACAGGAAAATTACTGGAGATAAAGGAAGAAGAATTACCGTGGGACTATATAACATATGATTTTTGAGGCACAACTCGTGTTTCAATCCCTAGATGTGAAGAGCACAGTGATTTTGCTAGAGAGCCATTGTGAAGAGGAATTTTCAAGATGGACTACAAGGGAACTGGGCCAGGACATCAGCCACACCCTTTGCTGGGTACCACAAAAGCTTTACACCCACTAAGGCCTGGGCCATCAGTGGCAAAACATGTTATCACAGTAGCTGCAAATATTTTAATTTAATATTAAAATAATTGAATATTAAACCTGAATATTATCTAATTGAAAATGAAAAAAAAAAAAAGAAAAAAAAAAACCAACTGAACAAAAACCACACAAACTCAAAAACCACCAAATGGAGCCATTACTACAGTAAGCCATACACCATTTATTTGTATGTGGATTTCAATTATTTTGAGCTGTAACACGTGTTGAATTCTCAGCGTGACATAGGCTATTGTCTTTAGTTTTCAAGCACTATACCTCTCACTGTCGTTTCAGGCTTCTGCAGACTCAGGCAGATGTTACCACACCTATCTATGAGGCTTTCTGCTCATCTCTGCAGAAAAGAAGGAGGGAAGAATGCTGAGCGCTATGTTGTGTTTAGCTCTGAATTATCCAGCAAGCCATGCAGTCTCAGGGACTAGGGAATACAAGGGACTCTGCTTCTCCATGCCAAAGTTCCATTTCTTTCAGGAACAAGAAACAGGAAGAGTTTTTTCTAGCATGTGAGCTCTTCTGTATATTTTTACTTAAAATCGTGTAAGAATGTAAAGCTCAAAAGTTTTGGAAGTGCATTGATTTACACTCTTCCACCAAGAAATGGGTATTCTGTAACTCTAACTTTTCTAGCTTTGTTCCCTGGGACATCTACATTGGGTATTACTGTGTGCTTATTCTGGGCTTTGCACCTATGCTATGGTTGCCAGCAATTTAGGAAACAGAGCCTAGAGGCATATGTTTGGGTTTTTCTTTTTTCCAGTTCCATATTCCTAAGCACATTTATATGAAAGGGAACTGTACAATAATTAATATCAGCTCTGGTATTCCTGTTTTCATTATGCTAAAAAGAGAAAAAAAAAGAAACTGAAGGAGTAATGCTTTTTGGTTGTGTTTGTAGTTGTGATGATCTCCTGCTAAAGGGCTTTCTCACATTTAGGCAGGAGCCTTTAGTTACCATCTGGGAACTCCCTTCTCTAGGACCAGAAGTACTCTGTTTGACTAGAACAAACTACAGGAGTTAAAAACTGTTTCCTAGTTGTCATTTTTAATATAAATATTAAAAAAAAAAAAAAGTAAAAATCTTCAGCCCAAACTGTTCTACACAGTTCAAAACCCAAATTTTCATCCTTGCTCAAGTGTGAGTCACCTGCAGTCACTGGGATCAGTTTCAATTTATCCTCAAATATGTCCATTTTCTAATGATGCTTTTTAGCAACACCTGACTTCATATTATTTGTATTCATTTCTATTTTCATAATCTTTTGAAGCACTTACACACTTCCTGATTTAAAAATAAGCCCTTTGACAGGCCATCTGCACTTAGAAGCCAATATCCATATCCCAATCCGTCTGAAGGTGGTGGAAATTTTGACATTTATTTCAATGGTGAAATCATAATTTGGTTGCACTGTACAGCAAAGGGGAAGATGATTTGCTTAGGGAGTGATGAGGGTTGGCTTTGTCCCTGCCATCAACCACATGCTGGCTGATTTAAGAATGAAACTTGGACCCGCTCACAGACACAATCGATCACTAGACCGGATGCCCTCGTTGAGCGAGGCTGAGCAGCTGGACAAACACGAGAATGTAATGGGAGAGCAAAAATATACTAAGTTTTAGAGAACCTGAGAATCTCTCATGTTTCTGTATCACATCCTCAAAAAACTTTAAAAAGCATATAGCATACAGAACAACCAGAATACGTGCTAGCTACAATCTGAGGCTAATATATTTGCTTTCCATCACAGATACGAAATCTTGACCATCACCCCAGCAGGTTCTGCCAGCCACACAAGAGGACAGTTTTCTGAGACATGGTCAGTAGCTTTGCCTGAGACAATTTTGTGGTTTTATTCTCCTGAGCAGATCTGTGATTTGGCGGAGTCTTTAAATACGTACAGACTAAAGAACCTCCAGCAACATAGACCTAGTTTCAAGGTCTACGGTAAATACTGTAGTACATATTTTAAAACTGTACAATATTTATATTAGGAGTGTGGTTGTTTCTAAGTCTGTAGTACGTACTTGTCTGTCAAATTTCTGATGGAAGAAGATTGTGAAGATATGACATCTCTGCTGCCATCTGTGATGTAGGTTTGGGTAGGAAATGCACTGAGGACAGACTGCCGATGTTCTGGGTTTACAACCCGGCAGAGCCAGTCAATCCCTACAAACAGGAGCAATTTTCATAACACAAGGGGGTGAGTCCTGATCCAAAGCCCTGAACCACGGGTGCTCCCTCGGCTGCTATTGAGAACGTGCCCTGGCGCCGCCAGCCCGCAGCCTTTTCAATAAAGTCAGACAGAGGCCCACAGCAGGTAAATTACTGTTAGCCATAGTAACATTCCCATATAGGAGAGGGAGTGAGTTATGCAAATATCTACTCCATAAATCTGTTATGTGGCTTGGAAAAAGAAAACAACACCAAACAAAAAAGCCACTTAAAAATTTGCTCCAAATTTGGCCACGGTATAGTTTTTTTAGTTCAAAGAAATGGAGATAACTTTATTGTTATTTGTGTTTGGATCAAAGAAAATTATGAAAATAAACATTAGACAGAATGATAATCAACACTGGGAAAGAAATGTTTACTAAAGATTTTCTTCTGTGTTCTCTTACCAGCATTAATAATATTTTCTTTTTCTAAAGTTTTCTTGCTTCCTTCAAAGGGATTGATTTCAGTAGAAAGAACAAACATATGCAAATAAACTGAATGATGTTATACCCCCTGCCCCTATCCCCCCAAACTGCATCAGATAATTCCATATTGTTAGCCTGCATTACATGTTTATCAGTTTTTTGTCTTAATCAGATATGAAGCTCTTGCAGTACATCTCTAGAACTGGGCTGTGACCCTGATGTGACTCTACAGCACAGAAGCAGCCTTAACCCTGCTGTAATCTAATAGTTCAAATTTAACGGATTTGTTTTTTCGGTGGAAATAATGGCTTCCTGTCACAAAACAGAGCCACAGATTACATATCTGATAAATGGCTTTGGCATGATTTTTTCATGTAACACACAATTAACAGGGCTTTCCATAAGTTTCATGGTTTAAGGATGTGGTGAATGCATTAGTAGGTTCATTACTATGCATTTTCTTAAAAAAATACATTTCTTCTAGTGCTTTAAAAACAAATAATACTTTGCTTAGAAAGAGCTCACCTATGCTTTCCAGTGTTTATTTAGCCTCAAAACACTATACTGAAATTATTACCACTGAGTGCTGATGTATTTTTTTCATGAGGCATATAATTATAATTGATAACCCAAAACGTAAATAGGGTAATTTTGATTTCATAAGCTACCACCCATACAGATACTGAAAATTTCCACATTATAGCTATAATTGGTTTTTGTCATGCCATAATCCCCTAAACATTATCAGCTAATTAATAGCTGAACAATACATAAGGAGATATACAGCTCTTCTATGGATGGTGTTACGTATTTTGAAGGAGTTTATTATCTTCAGTTTGGTTTTGGAATCAGAGATCAGAATTGCTCATGCTCCCTTCGTTGGGTATCTCCAGCCCACCCAACCACCAGCCTTACACTGCTGCGTGTCGCTAATTCCCAGCATTTACAATGAGGTAATCATCACCTCGTAGTTCAGTGGTGTGAATGCTGGTCAGATGGCCTGTATTTTATTAACAGAAATAGGGTCACAAGTCAAATACATGCTTGGGGTCAGTGAGCAAATACAAAAGAAGATTAGAGGAACAAAAAAAAAATGTGACTGGAGGGGTAAAATCCCACTGGGGGTTAATCGAGCAGAAATGTATCAAAGAATGTAAACTACCCTTTCTTTTGTTATTCGTCGTACGGGACATAGTTCCTATGTCCTGCTGATTCTAGTTAGATAGAGCATCACCTCCAGAATGCTATCTTTTAATGATCTCTTTGTACAGAACCTTACAGAGGGACTTCCAATAATACCACTACTTACTGCTAGTACTACTGCTACTACTACTAATTTAATAACAGCAATAAGAAGAATTAAAACCACTTAGCATAAATATATAAATTACAAAGACTTGCTTCACCTAATATTGTAATATGCAAAGGCTGCCTATAAAAAATAAAAGAAAAATAGCATTCAAAGTCACTTTTTTAGGATTCTCTTCTGCCTTCGAGATGAAAAGACTGGACCAAGAACTAAATTCACGATTTTAATGAATTAGCTCCCGTTTGCAAAACAAGCGAATTAATAAGATTATTTCTGAAGAGGTGGTATTCTATTGCTGTAGTTTTAAATTTTAGAAGAAAGACTGTCCTTTCAAAAGACAGAATGGCAAAAAAGGAGTTAGCATCTCTGATCTGCACAGTAAGTACTGGACTTGGTAGAGCCCAAATGGCGGCAGTCAAGAAAAATCATAGGGTACTTACCAAGCAGCAGCTGATTTTCTCTTCTGATACATGTTCATCGCTCTTTCTATGACAAGAAGCAGAATATTCTGCCTTATTTGAACTACATACATTTGTCTAATTCTTTAAAATCCCAGCAGTAGAAAAATTCCCCTTTCATCAGTTTCCATTTATTATGCTTGCAGCTACACATTGTGATATGAATTCTTCTATCCATGTATACTGCACATCTATAGATTTTATGTTTTCACACATCACATGAAAAGCATATTTCAAAACTATTGCATTATCATGTGCCAGAATAATATTGCTATGGGAATGCAGACACATTATCAAAAGTACAAAAGCAAGGAAGGAGAGTCAGGGAGGAAGGAAGCCTTAGTTCTATGACTATGTGCCGCTGTCTTACTGTACGAAGTACATAAAGTCTCTTAATCTTATTTTGGCATATTTTATATATAAAATAAGTAATATGTCCTTCTTCAAGGCCGAAATAAATGTCAACTGGTCCAATCATGCCCTTAGAGAGCAAAATTGGGATTTCTGTCATCAATGTAGAGATCAGCCAAACCAGGCTCAGAGACTGTTAAATCTTTACGTTCCAAAGAAAGAAACTACATAGATGAAAATTTCATGGCCAGATACAAAGTGTGGTAGTGACTACTGAAGGGTTAATGTGAAACAAAATACTGTAAATGTATTTCTTGTACCGAAATCAAAGGCTTCCTTGATTACCTATCTAGCTATCCATACATTTTTGCCATGCAATTTATTTTCACAGATTATCTACCTCCTTCAGGAATATACTTATTTGATCCTGCATCTTTTAGCAAAGTACATATCTAACTTACATATTGTTCCGTAAGTTTAAAACCAAGGGTGTGCTTAAGTGTTTTGCTGGATCAGGTTGCACCGCATTTTGTAGGACTGAACCTTCACGGGGCCACAGGCAGGATTTCCCTCTCTTTGAACACAGGGTGCTATAACAGTGTGTATACACTGTGTCTGACCTAAGATCAACAGCCAAGTTGTGGACACCCACGTAACGATTTTCTTTACAAAATATCTTAAAATGAAAAATGTCTGTCTCCTCCAGCTATACTGACAGACAGCGTTTACCCAATGATCCACACGTACAAGACTTTGTTATCAACTGTAGCTTTAACACAACTTACAAGTAAGTAGGTGGGTTGGAAATCGCACATTTTAGAAATATTTTCTGAAGGATATCATCGTACTTTCTGCCCTTAAAAAGTCTGATGTGGCATGTTCATTACATATTTCAGTATTACTTAATTTAAAACATTTTTAGAGAATACAAATTATCACAGAGTGGATTTAAACATGCTTATAAAATAATAATAGGCATTTAATCCACAAAAAAAGCCTTTACAAAAAACTATACTGGCATCCAATTAATATATTCTAAAAAGCCACGATTTTAAAGTGTCTTTCCAAGGTTTACATTTCAGTCATTTGAGTCCTTTCTATGGTATACAGTCCACTAAAACACAACATACTGAAGTCTTTCTGCTAACTTAGTGTAGAAGCCGTACTTAGAAGAGTTAACTTTTTAATAATGTGGTCAAAATATTTTAAGAAATATCACTTTATGAAATATAATTAATTACCTTTGCATCTGTATTACGTGGAGGAGATATACCACATACTTTCGACAGCAGCGCTGAGATGTATTGAGGTTTGCATAATGCCAACATGCTGTATTACTACTTAAAGGCTTGTGAATAAGAATTTTACTACAGTCACAACATACAAATTGGGCCCTTCTAGAAAACTGATCACTCAAATAAAAATAAAGGAATGTTTTTAATTTGCAAAGAAGATGGGCAAAAAAAAAGTCTCAGCTGAACTCTGCATTGGGGAAAAAAAAGATCTTTGATCTATCATATTGCAGAAGTGCTTGTATTTCAGTGGCAATTTATCAATTCTTTAATAGTCAAAGCTCCCAAGTAGCAAAAGCTTCTTAGACTTCTAATCTAATAGTCATTATTTAAAATTTTTATTTTGTATGATTACTGCTCAGAAGCAAGAAAGCAACATAATTTCTTAAGAATTCTCTCTTTTATAAGAATTAATGAAATAGAGTCCAATATCACTAATTTTGTTCTTCCTCAATCTGATGTAAAAAACAATGCAGAATCACATCTTAATATATCTTAACATTTCTCACCAATGTAATAGACGGCACTATGTATCAGCAACAGGTCTTAAGGTCAGGATAGGGCAGCACCACCCGTTCAGGGAACACTTTCTCCTTTTGGGATCGCAGCACTGTACGCGCATCTGTCGCTGGTTCCATCAGCCTGCCCATGGCTGGGGGTGGTTCTGCCTGTGCTGTCCCCCCCAGCCAGGGGCTTCTACCCTGCAGGGACAACTAGGAAGTTTTCTCTGTGCTCCAGCCACCATCACTACTGCAATTTGTCTTTATAGGGGATATAAAAGGTCTCTCTGCTTCCTCCTCCAACCCCAGATGGGTGGAAGGATCTATCCCAGGTGACAGAGCCAGCTCCATGGATAAGGTGTTCCCTGTATTCCTGAGACAAGGGAGACATGAGGATATTTAGCACCATGTGGGCCTATCACAGAAGTAGATCTGAAATAAGCATAAGACTGGCTGGTTTTAAAATGTTTACCTTGGCAAGTCCAAAGCACAAGAAGCAGCATTTAAAACTGCAGATCTAAACTTGCATGTTGTTATTGCTAAACATTAAACCCTAAGGTCAGAATTCAGAATTCCCACAGTCAAACACTCCGACTCAAGAATACATCAATGTATTTGCTAAATGGAAACCATACTCACATCACTTCTTATCATAATGCCACAAAACCCATAAAATTACAAATCAGTTTTAAGGCAAAGTACATGACAGCAAAATATAAGTACACAAAAACTACATTAAATATCAGTCTTCATTTGTCCCCACAACTTCAACTTACCTCTCAGTTCAAAACTACTCACTGCAGTGCACAGCTTGAGATAGTCTAAGATCCATTTTAGAGTGGACTGAAATATAAATGACAGTTCGCACTACACATGAACATAGACAACTGTATAAAATATTTAAATAAAGACAGAAAAGAACAGAGGAAACCAACAGAGCCTTTGGCAGACCCAGCCTTTGGGAATTTAGCAGCTTGAGATTCATTGCAAATTTCATCTTTAATGTTATTTTTAGTTCAATATTTTGTAGCACTCAGAAGTAAATCTTTGTGTGCTGTCTTTCCTCCTGCTTGTGCTGCTTCCTTTTCAATTTTTTTTAAAGAAACCTAAGATATTTTCAATACAATTGATTTGTGACATGTTTTGTGATATTTGTTACAGTTATCCTGTTTCTTCATGCAATTCAGTGAAAAACATTACACTATTGTTTCTTTTTAAATGCCTAATATTGATTGCCATAAGTGAATATAAACAAGATGCCCCTCATAGTTTTTGTTCCACCACACCTTGTGTTATCTTAAAGTCTCTTGCATTAATTTTGGTTCTGTGTTAGGGTCAAGCTCTTTTTTTAACCTCTCACCACTGCTCCAAATAACTGCCACACGCTGTGCATTTTCATAGCAGTTTTGATTTTATCCTGGAACGTGTTCTTTGTCTCTTTGTAAAGCAATCTGACTGCAATGATACAAAATAATGCAGAACTGGAATGTGCTGCAAAAAGGAGCTGTGGATAACTGCTGTCTGCAGGAAGATGGAAACACTGGTTTTGCCTCACATCCTCTCTCTCACCCGCTCCTGCCCTGCACAGGTCAAAATATGGTAGATTGGGGAAAATAGCTCATCCTTCTGCCCCACTTTCTGCACACCAGCTCCCTTGGGACCACCTATGCTGCTGCTGTGCCACACAAGCCAACAAAGTTATCGGCTTCTTCTCTACCTGGACAGAGACCAAAGAGGCAAAGAAACTACAAGTGTTGGCATATACGTGGATTACTACAGGTGAAAGCAGGGTGTAGAGTAGCAGCATGTCAGCTGCCCCATGGCAAGCATCCGTACCCATATGTATATGACTTGCCAGGCTTTCTCCCTTTCTCCTGTTGCAAAGAACTCAATGAACATACTCTCCTATTACTATAATTACGATTTAATAGTTGTGCCACAGCTTGTGACATTGCAAATCCACTGTCTCACATCCTGTGGAACTAACAATAGCACTGTGATGTGACACGAGAAGGAAACCATACAGATACAAAATAAGACTAAGGCTACTCATCTGTGCAGTATGAACACCATGAAACTACTTTTGCTTTAGCTAATTCTAATTTCATCAAGCTGCAGTTGGAGTTGGGAATTTTTTGCAAAAGGAGGAGGAGGCAGAGCTTGCCTGGTCATAAGATTTGAAGATTGTAAGAGAACTTTTTATTTCAAAAGCCTTATTTCTAGCACATAGAGATATTATTCAACAGTTCTCAGAAATGCAAGGACTAGGAGCCCCAATTAAATGACCAGGCATCAACCTTAAAACAAACAAAAGAAGAACTTTATCCTCACAATGCATAATGAAATTATGGAACTCGTGGCCACAGGATGGTGTGGAGGACAAAAGTGTAGATGGACTATAAAAGGGATTACATGAAATCAGGCAAATGAACTCCATCACTAGCTACTAAATGTGATGATCAAGATCCAGCCTCCAAATCAAAAAGTTACGGATCCTCAGAGGGCAGAAGCACACGGGGAAGCAGGAGCACTCTCTGTGAGTGATTTATCAGAGTCTTCAAAATCCTAACTCATTTTATTTGACACCGCATGTTTTAGAAATTTTTCCATTTTAAATCCAAGACAAGATAATTAGAAAAAAGCCTCTGAAGAGTCAAATGGAGAGCAAAAAGAAACAAAGGTACGCGGAAAAGATGGAGACTCCAGAGTTCAGAACATTTTCCATGAAAGTAATGTTTTACTAAATAGTTGTGCATCAGGATCTCATTTTCCACTTAAAAAAAAAATCCATCCCATGGTTGCGAAAAAGGAAGTTGACAATACAGAAACCTATGCAACATCCACCTTCCTAAGCCTGCTAAGAGACTGGAGCATACCTGACAGTTGAGAATCGTCTTGTAAATCTGAAATAGGTCCCTGTGGCCCCTGCAGTGCCAAAACCACTGCTCTCCATCGCTTTCACCAGATTGAATCGTTTGGGCCTCTCCCTTTCTGTGTGAGTCAGGTTTTGAAAACTGAGCCTCCTCTAGCCTGTAGGATTCATAAACACCTGCCCCATTAACCCAGTTTCACTATTCGTCTCATGACTGCCACAAGTAATGGCCTGACTCAAGTCATGTCAATATTCTGCCAAAAAACTACCATTTTGCCCTCTTAGCCACCTCCTCCCACCCACCCACAGGTTATGGAACTATGGGATGGTTGCCAGAGAAGTGCAATAAAAAGTAGGAAATGACATACACATATAAAATTCACTTACCTAAAAGCCCTGTATGTCAGATCTCTTTGTGCCGCCTCCTCCCCAACATCACTCTAGTCCCACCACTTGTTTCTCCTCTCGGTTTCCACTTCCTTCACAGCTCTTTTTCGTCACATGTTCTACTTTCTGGGTTTTTGCTTGTTTGTGTTTTGTTGTTGTTTTTCTTCCTCTTTTTGTGCCCTACTTGTTTGTTTGTTTGTTTTCCTTTGGCTGAAAATAAATAAATGAATGCTTTCATAATTCTTCATTACTTTCGAGCCAGTAGAGCATTATGGTCTCGCTTTACCATTTTTCCTTCCCCTTCCCAGTACTCCTGACACTACTTTTGCTGTTGTTTTCTACCTTTTTTCTGGCCTTCCTCCATACCAATCACTCCCTCCTTGCATGTACTCCCTCCTCAGTGACTTTATATGCTCCTTCTCTCTGTGAAGCTCTTGTTATTTCCCAGTACAGCCTGAAATGATCAAATTTCCAGATGGATTTGTTGGGCTTCTGAAGTTTTGACACGTGTAAAGGTCATCCTAAACAGGTAAGGCAAGACTGAGCACTTCTGATGGAAAGTTTCTGGATGCACGGACATGGCTTCAGGGAGAAGCAGGGACATGAAATGGAGTGTAGCAGAGTCCTATTCCAATTGCCGGGGGAGAAATATCCCCTTCTTGTTTAACTCTGCCTAAAGCCCCTTATTTCACTCTTATTTCTTTGGCCTTCCAAATGTTCTAAGTAATTGCCCGCTGAGTGTACTTACAGAATCCATCCCTAAAACATGGAATCTTTATCCTCACAGTTGTCATTCCTGACAGGAGTACACAATATTAGGAAGAGCACTCTCTGTGTCAGCTTAGAGTTGCTCACATTTTCCTGATACTTAAAAGCACTCTGAAGAAAAGTCAGTTAGCTGCGTGTGCTGCTCTAATTGCTGCGGGGCACGATGGGGCTGCCCGTGCTGCAGGAGATCCGGGAGGCTCTGCAGGCTGCACGTGGGGCTGGCCCATGCTGAGCTGCCATCCCTTGCAGCTTTGCAGGGTCGTGTTTGAATATACAGTCACTAAATGCACACGTACTTCAAGGTCTAAATACCCTATAAACCACTCAGTGCATTTTAGGGCATCCCTATGCTGCTTCATGTCTGTTAGGCCCAAGTGCGTTCAAGACTTAAAGGGAGAAGCAGTATTTCAGGTTTGTGAGATAAGATGGTGAAAAAAATGGAAGCAGCACTAGCTTTAGTTTATATTTTCTGTGCTGAGAATTGAGAGAATGAAGGATTAGGTCTAAAGTAACACCCAGAGAATGGGAAAAAGCCTGACTTCCTGAGAATTTCTAGCTGTAAACATGATTCTAGAAATGAAATATTCGTGTTTCTGTTCTTTACATTTTTAACAGCACGATTACCCATGATAATATCATTTGAACAGGATTAAAAAAAAAAGTGCACAAAACACCTTAATGAAATATTATCCACAGCTCCAACAACAAACATTCCCATTTTGGGGGCTTGTCTTCATTTATATTAATTATCAGGTTTGCTATGGAAGAATTGTACAATATGGGCTTTTCCTGCTTGTTCATAATAGGACATTCACTAAAGAAAATACTGGGAAATTATTTTGCGTGTCAGTGGATCCAGGATGCCATCTGGGAGCTGAAAAAACGAACAGAATTCAGATTAAAAAAAAATATATTAAAAACAGGAAATCAGTTGCACTTACAGAAACCAGACAAATACTTTAAAAATCCCAGGCCCATCAGATAGGCTGTAATAATCGGTGCGTTGTCCATTTATATGAGTGATGCACTTACTCACAGGAGCGGTCGGTGGCTTCCTCCGTCAGGCCCTGGGTGATTCACTGTCCCCTGGGTCCCCTCCTGCTCCCTGCTCCCCTTGGCCACATGGACGCTCTTTTCCATCTCCTGCTGCAGCTTTCCCCAGCTGCTACTGGCACTTCTCCATTCTTCTCGCTTCTGTTCTCAGTTTTCTGCTTCCTTTAATCCAAGGTGCTTTCTAACCAACTCTCTGATATAAAGGTGTTATGATATTTTGGTCAGTCTCATCCCTGGGATCAAACCCAACAGGTAGATCACTAAATGTGTCTTGAAATGTGAGATTGTCTACTCTCACTCCAGTTCTAGGGTAATCTAAAATTCAGTGTTCATCTTTTTGGGGTAAGGCGTATGGGTGAAGTTAGAAGGGGGTTGCCTACATCAGCAGATAGGAAAATCACAACAATATAGTGATAAATGTATTAAGATGAATATGGCCATATGCCAATTTTTTCCCCTCATAAATAAGACTCTTGTTTACCAAATGTTCAATTTTGGTTATGTCACTATAAAAATCAAGCAGCTGGTAATTCAGACTTGATTAGCAGGTCTCCAGTTTTGATTAGTAAATTACTGTAGTAATCAAGGTTAATTCTCATTTCAGAGCTATGTCACAGATTTTATTTCTTCCAGAGAAGGGAATTTACCCCTCTGGAGAAGGAATATTTTAATAGATATTACAAAAATATCCAGAAATAGAAATCAAAAGCAAATCCAAAGGTTTTTTTGAAATATGGGGAACCGGAGCAGCAACACTATTGAAACATAAAATGGTTAATGTCCTAGGAACAGAATTCTGAGCTGTAATTTTGCAGAAGATTTCCACATAATATATGCAGAGATTGCATTGCTAATTCCTTTTACCTCATGTTTCTATTTCTATCTTTAAAAATTGTTTTCTTTGGATCTTCATCTTTCATTTTAAAAGAGAAAAAAAAGTATACAGAGAGGCTTAAAAAGAAGCCCAAGAGACCATTATTAGTATAAAGATAAACAGTAGAATGGATTCTAACTGAGCCAGAAAACATCACCGTAGAATTTACATAAAATTTAGTTTTCAACCAAACATCTTGCACATCCAGTTCCAGCTCATCTCATAATGAATATTCAAGCTTTTGAATGACCCACATGTCCCATAAGTGAGCAAGAGTTCCCAAAAGCCATCATTGTTGTAGAAGAGGCACAATATTAAAAAACACTGAGAATTCATTAGGGATCTTTTTTCCATGAAACTTTTACTGAATCTTTAGCCTGAAAATCCTGCAATTATTTGAGCCATACAAGTCTGCTAGGGATTTGAGGCTGGATAACAAACTCTTATATGGTTTTTAATTAGAATAATATTATTATTTTCTAGTCACAATTCTGGGTCAGATTCTGTGTATCTCTCTCACAACACTTTTGTATAATTAGAGACTAAATTATCTAAAATAAATATGAAGTTTTCCTTCATCTACTCAGTACTGCATGCTTTTCTGAGATAGGGAAGCACAGGCATTTTTCAGATATACCATAGTATTCCACTCGAAACATGCAGGTAACTTTCTGTACAATAACACAGAAATAATTGACTGAAGAAGCCCCCAAATTTATGTGTATAGAGGCACATTGCTGAGAATACACTAAACACTGAATTAAATGTAAATTTGTACATTTCTTGGGTCCTTTGGGGAAAACAACAACCAGAAAAACAACAACCCAACAAAACCCAAAACCCAACGCACAAACCTCCATTTCCAGATAAACATGCTATGTCCTTCTGTAAAAGGCTAGAAAGGAACCTGGAATTTGCTGATTTTTCCATATATATATGCTCTATGCCACTGGAACAATTTTGCTACACAGCTCTGAGCACTTTCATTATGCCAACAGAAGCACCGGGGGTTTGAATCAGACCAGGATCATCTCTCCTAATTCAGCATCTTGTTTCTAATAATGGCAAATGGAAAATGCTTCAGAAGTTTTCTTCCTAGTGCTAGGAAGTCAATGGCTGTCTTGTGGTCTGAAGCAAGGAGGTTCTTGTCCTTCCTGCATTTTTCCCTATATAAGAAAGCCCTAGATATTTAACATTAGGTCTTATGTGAATGGTTCATTTACAGGTCAGCAACTAATGAGCTAAACACTGGCAAAAAGTGGAAAACAACCTGTTCTATGAACACTTATGTAAGATTAACCCTTAGCTAAAACAATAATCACTTTGAGCTGAAAGTAAACATATACAGACTGGATTTGCTGAGTATATTAAGGACTTGTCTCATTTTCACACATCAACAACATAGGAAGTCCCACACTTTGCAAGAAAAGAGGAAAAAAAAACCCCATGCTTTCAGACAGAAAGCCTGTAAAACAAAGATTATGACTCTGGAAAAAGTGTACTTGCTTTTTCTATTCTTTGCAAGACGAAATTCACCTGGGGAAGCAAGGGGTGGGGTGTGGGGGGAAGCGATTGCACCAAGCCATTGCATTAATAGGGGATTTCCACAGATTGTTGGCTCATCTCCAGTAGTAAAACAGTTTCTCAAATCTGGCAGATTTTACTCATTACTTTTGCGCATGTTTTTATTTTTGGCTTTGGCTTTCCTCTCCTTTGCAGTTCTTCCAAGTTGCATGGGAGGAAGCACATGCTGTCAATCCTCAAGAGCAGTACAGGAGACACTGGCCTCTGTAACCACCTCTCCCACCAACAGCTATGATGCAGGCACGTACTTGAGATTTGTCCCAAGCTGCATTCTTGGCCAAACCAATTGTTTCCCCAAGATTTCAGTGAACTATAATTAGCAGCTCAGGGCAATGGATAAAGCTATATTTGAGGATAATAACAAAATTCAGAATAAAATTCAAAACTACAAGCCCCAGAAGACTGCTTTGTGTTGCTCTAGTGGGAGATAAATCTCTTAATGGGAAGTAACAGCTCCTTCTAGACCTCTTGGGCAAAGACAAGGTGTTATACAACTGACTCTGCTGGTTATTCACCAGCCTTTTGCCAACCTCCAAGCAAACAACAGGAAGGAAATACGACCAGGGAGTCACTGCAATCTTGTTATCCCTGGCAGAATGATCGTTTTCTTAAAAGCAGCCTGGCCTAGTGTAAATGAGAGAAGTCGGAAGGTTTCTGGAAAGGTATTTATTTAATCTGCAGGTAGGATTGTATCGCTGAATGTGATAGTCCCTATTTAAGGTGATTAATAATACGTTACGTTGCCTGTTTTGAACAAAGACTATAGGCCAACTCCTGCCCTGGCTCAACTCCCATTGAAGTCAATTGTTTAGCCTGAAAAATGGATTACAGGATGTGGCTTTAATTTATGCATAGAAAAATGCAGAGGATTTTACTTTAGAAACAGTAATTCTTATTTGTGTGCACTGCAGTAGCGCCTAGAACCCAAAATTCTTTGTGTAGGGCAGTATCCAAACACACATGAAATACAGGCATGGTTCCTACCCCAAAGAGTCTTTAATCTGAGCACAAGACAAGAGACAGCAAACAGATGGGGAGAGGGGCAGAAATGACAAGGTAACTGGGAGATAATTATGATCACTATGCAGTCACAGCACATCAGCTGCTTAACCACTATCATTTTTTTAAGGTGTCACAGCAGAGGAGAGTTTTAAGGGAGGATGTGAAGAAGGGCAAGTGTAGTAGCTTGGCAGATTTTTATAGGAGTGGACCCTCATAGGAGAGAGAAAAAATTACTTTCATTTAAAATTTAAGACATTGGTGATGAAATCTTTTGTGAATGGTGGATGCACATTGGTCTGTCAGTACCTCATGGATGTAATAGGGACAAACAGCCTGCGTGGGCCTTCAAACAGCTGTAGGATGTTTTTAGCTGCAGGGGGAAAAGAAGGAGCTGATGAAAGGGTGCATGGTGGAAGAGGGAGATGATACAATATCAGATTTGAAAATGCACCCCTGCAGCAGTATCAGAGCAAATGGACAGGGTATTTGTCTGTCCAGGCCAAAGCAACCGGCTCAATGATGGGGATCAAATGAATTGAGTTGTGCTGGTCAAAAGGTCAGACTGTAGAGGTGGAGTGCAAGAATCAGAAGGTTTCTCCTGGCAAGTACAAATGTAGAGAGAAAGATGTAGAAAGACAAAATGTCTAGAAAGAACCAGGTTTAGAACCTGAGAACCTGTGCTAATACAGTGGTCACACCTTTAGATTTGTTTTGCTGCTGGCATGAAAGAGAGTTCCTGTGCTTGAAAAGGAGAACACTTCTGAAACTGCTTATATCTGACAAAGCAGAAAACTCTTCTGGTGCATGAGCAAAGTATATGGAAAAATGAGAAAAACAGATGACAAAAAGAACAAAAACTCCTCTTCAAAGGATTCAAGGCTTTTTTTCACCCTTTTTTTTGTTTTGTTTTTTTTCCCACAAAGTTAGTGATTCATATTAGTACACTTCCAAGCTTATATTTCAATAAATAAACCAATGAAAACAAACCATTTTTATTTGCCATGCGTGTATGCTCCATTTTCCTTCGCCATTGTGGGAACTTGAGAAGAGAGACTTAGATATGGAGATGTTTACACAGAGCATAAGGGTAACTTTTGGAGAGCCTGAGCATTTGCAACTCCAATCTTACTGTGAACAAAAATAGAAATGACGGTATGCATGCTACTGCAAAGCAATTTATATATTATAAATATGTTTAGGTGGTATCTAAATTCCTTATTGCCAGAGCTCTGACCTTGATTATAAATGATCATAAAAGAATACTTTCAAGTGCCCCAAAATGTAGATTGAAATACTTGTATATTCATCACTTTGACTAAGATCCAGCCAAGATTTTGTTGGCTAATAAAGACTGTAAATTAAAATGGAAAACAGGCCCAGGAAAGAGAGGTCATGGCTGCTTTTTAAAATGCTTACAGTCCTTTAGGGCAGGATGTCTGTGCTGCTTTAATTGTTCAGAGTTTCACTTTCTTCCATGGGAGCTGCAAATGTGCAAGCCTCTGCCTCATAATGCTGCAATATAAACCTCCATTTAAACTTGATGGGTCCCTTCTCATTGGAGTTTTATTTTCCAGGCACTTTTGTGATGTGCTTTTTTATGAGCAGTGTGAATAAATACGATAGCCATATTACTTATGCAAACGGCCAGAACTAAACTGTTCAGAAAAATACAACGAAATTCTGCTTTAAAAAAAACCCAAACACCCAAAATGTCAGCTACAATTTTTATTTTAATAATGAGTTTCTTCAAATCTGCTTGTCAGTCAGCGTTTCTCTGAGGCACGTACTAACTATCCATGATCTGAGTGACAAAATGTGAAAGCGAGCTAAATTTCAATCTTATTACTACTCTGATCTTTCTCCAGTTTGTAAATCAGGGACCACACCATGACTGCCTTTAATGAGCAGTCCTAACTTTTGAGCAGATCAGATGCTTTCCCAGTCTCCCTCTCCCTGTCCACATGGAGACGCACGACAGGCATCTCGTGAACAAGCTGTCTAGCTGGTCTTGATAGTGCCCTATTGATTTATCAAACCATCACCAGTGGTGATGTGACGAGCAGTGCTCTGCGTTCTCTTAATGAGCAGCCTCCAGTTGTTTGAGGACTGCTTCAAATGAATCAAGTTTAGAGAAAGCCTAGAATACCACTCAAAAGAAACATGTTTGGGGATCATGGCCTTAAAATACAGGACGCATTCCCACTTTTAGTCCTGCTGGAAAGTTGTAATCTACCCAGACTTTGAATGGTTTCTATATTTAAGTGAGAAACTCATTGTGACTCACCACAGAGCAGGACATTGGATGGTCTCCGATTCTGTCACTTTGCCTGAAAATGAGCCAAGAATTAAGATTTACAAAACAGATTGTGAATTTTGTACATCTCAGGGAAAAAGGTGATTGCTACAGAAAAGCAAGCGGTTAGCTTTTCATGATAGTCATGCAATGGGTGTAAATGGAAGAGTTGAAAATGGAAAAGCTTGAATGGATTCTGTGCTAGCTGAGGAAACACCTCATCATTATTTATACTAAATCAAACTTTCAATTGGGCAAGAATCACTCTACACTAAAGTGAAGATTTCTCAGGATTACCCCATAAATCAATTAAGCTTTTAGTAATTAAGGAGTCATGATATTATTTGGTAAAAGGCACTATTTTGTGGAACGATAGTGCAGCAGAAAATAGACAATAACCAGTATTTCACATTAAAGCACAGGTCCTCTGTAAAATTCACATTGTTCCTAATGATCTGGCCAGATTCTGGTTTTAGTTACGCCATTGTAAATCTGGAATAATAATATTAAAGTCCCTTGAATTCATAAGGAGTTTGTAATTTCATAAAAAAATCTGAAGTCACAAATGAGACATTCCTGTGTTCTCCATGTTTTGCACTGTGCTGTTTCTTTGTCTCCTTCCTTGTCACTCTTTCTTTCTCAACCTCTGTACTTGTTTTATTCCATCCTCTTCTACCCATTCCTATTGTTATTTTTTATGGCTTTGGGTGGGTGGTTAACAGGCAGTAGGAAGAAAAGCCACACAGGAATATGTCCGCATATAGTATTATCCAGAGCACCATGCCTCCTTCTCTTGGTTACCTCAATGTCATTATGAAACATGCTCTATATTTATTATTTAAACAATATTAAACAGTAGAAAAAAGAGCACTGTGTTTTTTTCTGAGGTTGTCATCTATTAAAAAATCCTACAAACAGAAAAAAGGAGCAGTTAAATGAGTACCTTAATTTGCTTGCTATTGAGAAGCTGTTACTATAACAAACAGCAGTAAGACTTTTAAATCAGGCCTGTGGAACAAAGCATTCCAGTGTCATTTTTACATTAGTGATTGCAGTTGATGTCATTTTCACAAAACAAAATTATAACCAAAATGGATATTTCAGGTCAAAGTGCCACAAAGAGTATATAGATACATTTCTATCAATAAATCTGCCCTCTTCCTGCCCTGACATAAGTGTTCAACCCCTTGTGATTGACGTTTTTACCACTAAATTATACTATGTCTGCTTCTAGAAGAAATGTCTCCATTACAAAATTAGCTAACCATCAACATAACATAAAATAACTTTAACATGGTGTCATTTCACAAGAATATTGATTCTCATAGACTTACTGGATTAAATCCTGGTTTCCCATAAAAGGAGCAGCCATTATGTCTTTGGTAGACAGAAAAATATATATTGTGGAAAGATGTATTTTGAGGTGATTAAAACTTGATTGCTGAGCTTGGAAGCATAGAATTTTGTCCTGTGGCAATATGAAATAAAGAAAATGGACAAGATATTAATTTGAAATATACATGAGAATAAGGTTAAAAACCAGCTACTAGTTTGTAATTTTATTTCCCTCTGCTGGAAGATATTTTGACTATTGGCTGCTGTAGGAAAAGTCATCAGTCCTTCTAGATTGACTCCTCAGTCTGCAAAATTAGTTTTAAGACCTTGTGCATGTAACTTTTCCTTGCTTCATTTTCCTCACCTTCAGTGCTAATAGAATTCCTCATACCTCACAGGATGTTGTGAGCTTATAATTGACTAATACTTGAAGTCTTTGAAGTTCTTAGATGAACAATGCTATTTAAGAGCAAATAACCATGATATGCAGTTGTAGTTTCTTCCTATATCAAAACTGTAGAAAGGAAAACTTATTAGAGAGCTGATTTTTTATTAATCACCATCTCTACTCCTTTTTTTTATAGAGTTGCCCTGTATTTGGCATAGAAATAATAATGGGCTAGACTCATTCTGGGCACAACTTCTGTGATTTTAATGAAATTACATTGAGGATAAATTTGACCCACTTCTTTGTGACCACTCGCACATTAGAAAATTTCCTGAAGGAGAAAGTACCACTTCTATGACCACAATTCACTCCTGGTACAAGCAATATTTTGAGTTTCAGCCCAGATCTTTCAAATACAGATTAAAAACAGTGTCTTCATTAAACAAGGCCAGTGTAAATTGTTGCATATGCTGTACTATCCTGAAGACTCCAATCTGTTCAGGGCCAGTGGTCTGCTCAGAGAACAGGGGTAAGGTGAACAGCTGCCAGACTTCTCACTTTTTATGAATTACTTTTCATCTCTGTTAATCTTAAAATAAGAGCCTTTAAAGCCAAATAGGTTCTGCATTCCCTCATATAGAAGAACTAGGTAACGTGCCAGTTCCAGGAAGACTAGCAGTAATGAGGTGTAAAAGACATGGGGGAAGGATGAGGTTTCTGGGGACATACCCACAGAGTTTTGCAATTATAATGTCTGTGCACAGTAAGCCTGTGTTCCTCAAAAAGCAGCTACCACGGAAAAGCACCACCCTTCGACCATAGCTTGTGTGTGTTTGTGGAGGCCGGGGGACAAGCGGGATTGTGCTAAGCAGCTCCCTCTTATTCTGGCTCTGTGTGGCATGCGTATGAAAAAAGAACATTTTCACCTTGGGAGAATCATAGTGTATCGCTGCCTGCTAGTGAAGGATCATCTGTCGCCATTCATCCCTGCCCATTAAGGCCTGGAGAGGACAATGTTACCAGTCTCTCCCCATTCAATCCTTTTCCGTTGGCACATTACTATTTTATCATTTTGATCTTCCCCTTACTGAAGATAAAAGACACCATGGGCGGGATTCATGAATGACTACTGTTATTTATCGACCCAGGACTTTTTGAACATTTTTTCCCCTCTGATTCATGAACCACTTTTCCATATTCGAAAAGCAGTTCATAAATCGTTCAGCACCAGCAGAAATTAATAATAATGAGTTCATTTACATAAAAGGACTCATCCTGCCAGTTGCTGATAATGTTTGAAGCCAGAACCTTGTCGGCAAACAGGATTTTTGCTGGCAGTGCAGGAAATAATCTTTTGTTTATAAATTAATTAAAACATACCTTTCCCTCTGCTTTTAGAGCTGCTAAAAGGACATTTAATTGGGCAAAACATTATGAATTTGCTCTTTTTTTTAAAAAAAAAAAAAGAAATGGTATTGTCCAGAGAGAAAAGAGAGATTTTTGGTAGTGTTAAGAGCCAGACTTTTTAGAAAGAGGAATGTGTTTTGATTTGTTTTCATTTTTTGAGTGAGGATTTATTCTAAAGCCATTGGCAGCTGCATTTCATAAGGGTTTGTTTGAACATATTCTTTCCTGTGCATTTGTGTGTGTTCACTCTCTCCCTCCCCAAGTTTCATTCTGAATTTCAAATTCAAATGAACTTAAAATCTCAACAAGAAACTCTCATGTTTCCGCTGGACTCATGACAAACCCACAAGTTTCATATGATTTCGGTGCAAAACTATAATCAGTCCCAGGTTTATTTTTGGAAAGGAGGGATGAACCTGAACGAACATTTCCATAAAGCCATTCAGGGAGCAGAATCTGTGAGCGGCTGCTTCATGCCAGCACACACATGTGGTGTATGTGTGTGTTTCATTATGTCTGAATGTCGGGAACTAGTCCCCCTTCTATAAGACCATAGTTACACAATTCACTCTAACGGACCTCCATCGGACCTCGATGGCTATCAGAGAATTAGGTTTTTAAAGCATAAGGGTAGGGTTTCACAACACCCTGCAGCCTAACCTGAGCTGCAGGCTGTTGCTGTGAAGAGAGGCTTGGTCTCTCCACCCAAAGGCTTGTGGTCCTGCTATGCAGTGGGACAAATTTGACAGAAAAATAACACATACGACCCCACTCCATACATTTTCCTTTGGATCACCAGCCTGGCACATCCCTCAGCTCAGTGCTTTCCTGGCCAGCCTCGGACTCCTCCAGATGACTCCTGCAGCCAAGGAGTTTCTGCGGGTCCTACAAAGCATCTTCTCTTCCCATGTGCTGTTCACAGAGACTATATATCTACAGTAAAGCTCAGTTTCCACTCCACAGCCCAAGCCTACGAATTATGCGCAACCATAGCTAACATTACAACACTTTACGTTGTTTCTTTGCTTTCAGACCCAGCTCTTTCCAGAGAAAACTACATAGCTGAAATGCCCCCTGTATGCTGCTTTTCTAAGTTACGTAGCAGAGCACACAGATTTGCAAGTAGGTAAATCAAACAGTCACGTGAACATTTTACACAAAAGTTGGTCTAATTTTCTCTTAGTATTTTGAAAAAAGTAAACTCCTTGAGTGTCAAATATCATTGGAAAAGAGTGGAAATTCTTCTTACCTTGTTTATTTCTTTATGTACAGCACCACTATTGGAAATATGGGATACGATTTGTTGGTTTATTCAATTTCTTAGCACTGGAATTAGTCATTTGGTATTCCAATTTTTTATTTGCATTTAAGATTTTGTTTGGCAAACACAGAACAGAGTGTTATCACAAAGAAAGACAAAGTTGGAAATGTGTATTAGTCTGATCTGTGTAATATGTATGTATATGGCTTCAATATAAAAGCAACTTGAAAAACAACAATAAAAGGCCTGAATTATCTGTTCCTACTTTTGCTCTTAATTGGTGACATCTGGGTTTGTTGGGATTGAATGAAACTTTTATTTTGTGTTTTTGAGAAGGAAAAGTTGGCTGACTAGTTATCTTTATATGGTTTAATTTCCTCTTGTGTCCCCTTCTCTTTCATTTTACTGTTTGAAGATTTCTAAGGTAAATATAAGGGAGCCAAAAGAGTTATACAGACAGTTCACTGGACTGTTGGAAGCTGTGCCACTTACCTGCAGCATGAACCTGGGCAGCTCACTTCAACTTTATGTCTTCATCTGTAAAACAGAGTCACCAAAATCACTACATAAAGCAGATATATTACATTATTATTCATATCACCTTTACCTTTGCATTAGCAAGACGTGATTTTTCAGAAACAGGCTTTTATTGAAAATTGGGTATTCTTGTAAACTTCTTGATTTGCAGCTACAGATGTCTACCTACACAAACATAGGCAAACACACACACATATTATATGTATGTGTAGGCTACGTAAGCTTCTATGTAGCAAGTGACATGTTGCTTCTCCAGTCTGCTTTGTATAAGTGTGGGTAATTATTGATATCACCAGGAACTGCCAGTTATACCAGTGTGTGACCAGAACGAGATATCACAGATTTGTCATGGTTTATGTGTTACAAAATTGTTTTCCTTCCCTGTAGCAACCTTTTATAGATTTTGCTGAAAGATGGGAATATAAAATGGAGAATATTTGGATATAGAACAGAAAACAGAAACTGGAATCCAGATTCTCAGAAGAAAATATCTGAGGGAGAGGGGAAAGTTCTGTCTGTGGCAGCAAAATGACATGCCAAGCAGACTGAAAGCAACATTCATAATGTTAGGAGCCCACTTTTCTCAGTGCATAAATTCAAGACAATGAAAATGTAATGAATAAAGCATTTAAGAGAGGTGATTGTGACAAGGACAGGAGTGGGGGAAGGGTGCTGGATCAGTCAACCACTTCAAGTGAAACTGTGTTTACTGCTGGAGAGGAGACATCAAACTGGGAAACAATTTAGGCTTAACGTTCCCCAAAATACATTCCTTCTCAAGGAAGAGAACTGTCAAATTGAGACTGCAAACAGACTCAGGGTACTTTAACTGACTGCAGAAGACCCTGATTCTTCATAACATTTACCTGCATGTAAAGGATCTTTAGCAGTATGTAAAGGATCATAAGCAATACGTAAGGGATCTTAACTGTTACATGCCATACAGTTTTTTGAAAACTTCCTACTGCAAGTGGAACTTAAGTATAAAAATGCATCAGCCCTGAACAAATGCCTGTTGGGAGCTGCAAAGAGTCTCTAAGTCTTGTTCCCTGTAGGACCTGCAGATGTTGCTGGAAGCCACCACTAACTCCTGGAGCTGGAGCTCAGCACCTCTGAGGATTTGGCCTTCGATTTGAGCAGCCTGTAGACCCCAAAGCCCAATCCTAGGAGGCTTCTGTATCATTCTGAATAAGCTTTAGGGTGGGTGGGGAAATCTGAGGCAAGCTTTCAACCTTGTCAAGTGGTTTTAGTAAGGTTTTTCAAAGCTATCTTCATGAAGAAAAGAGCTAGAAAAGTAACTTGCTTAAAGGAAAGCTGAAAATCTGTGTTCTGTTCCTGCTCTCTCCAAACACAGGAACAGAGTTTTCAGTCATGGGCCTGGTCACAAGGGCAAGTTGAGGAAGAAAGACATAATAAAAGCAAATGAGTTATTGTCAGAATCAGTACGGAAATGGAATCAGGGCAGATGATTCTGCTACTCATTTTCACACTTCTGCAAAATCTGCATATTTTCCATTTACCAAATAAGCCAAAGATTTCAAAACATCAAACAAACTTTTTGTAAAGTTTCTACCAAACACAGGAGATTCTACCAAGTGGTATAAGTGAAAAATACTGTAGGCATCTAAATCAAATGTCAAGTTTTAAGAAGTAATTGCTCTATGGCTTTTAGTCTTTTCTGGTTTTTAATTTTCTTGATATACTGGAGAGCATTAGCCAGAAGATGCCAAATGTCTTACCGTTGGTTTCCAGGGAGAAGTGTCTGTGCTCTTTTTTCACTAGGGCTTGAAGCTGTAGTAGAAATATTCTAACCTTCATTTGGTAAATGCACTGCTCCAAACTTTGACAGATCATGAAGTGGATTTTCCAAAATCCTGAAGACAGGCATAATAACGATGAGATTAGAAAAAGTCCAAGAAACAAGAAACAGAAATCCCCGGCACACTTGAGTTCTTTATACTCGCATGATGACTTCTGAATGTTGAGGGATTAAGTATTAAGGTATATTTTTGGGATCACACTTTCAAGCTTCCTACATAATCATGAGACCTAGAAAGTTTTGTTTTACCTTTAAAAAAATTCTTTTTGCACTTTCAGGAGCTGAGGGTTTAAATAAAGCATCAAATACCTCGAAGTTCATGATAAAATTGTAAGAACTGGCAACACTGCTTATAATAAGTAAGTAAAACTGTTCAGAAGCTAGTCGAAGAGGAAGAGGAATAAAGTACTGTACAAGACAGAAGAAGGTTTTGAAATGCTATTGGTTTGGAAAGGCTGCATTTTTACATTAGGTTTACACTGTTGTGAGTATCTCAGCTTTCAGGTGGCAAGTCGTGAGTATTTTGTGGGATTCTTTGAGACTGAACTACTAGAAATTTCAGTCCATTCTCACTCTTTCAGACTTTATTTCTCTTTCACATCTGATTTTTCTCTCCCGCTGTCAGGCTTTTCCAGCGAGTTTCCTTTTTAACAGCTCATTCCCTCCTTTCTCCCCTCTGGTCTGGTGAGCTGCTGAGCTACCCAGGGCTCCCAGCACCATCCTCTGAGTGCAGCGCACAGATCTTCCCCACGGGCAGGCAGAGTTGGGCAACCAGAGGCTGCTGGTGAGGGAACCCTCCAGATCTGCCCTAGGTGCTCACTTTAGCTGTGATTCGCCTCTCCCCAGCGCGTGGAAATTCCCCTGAAATGAAATAAATGAAATCCCCCCTTTCCTCAGGAGCCAGTTGGGTGGTGTGTTTTCCCGTGAGCCGAAAGGCTCCCCTTTTTTTCACCCACCTTTTGCCTGAGAAAGCAAAGAGCCCATCTATCCAAGCCCTGCTTCCACCAAGAAAATGCGTCTGCTCTCTGAGAGTGAATTAAAGGAGCAAACTTCTCAGTACGAGCACGTCTGGTGTCTTGCACTAGTGCCACTGGAAATTAGCTATATTTGAAGCAGGCCAGGCAGCTATCAAAGTGTGGCTGAAATGGTGAGTTGGAAGGACTATCTAGAGCAAGGCTTCCCACATATTTTTGAATTGATGGATTAGTATCAACTCTCAAAATTTCTCATGTATTACCAGACACCAGATATGTGTCAAAAGGACCATTATTTCTAAGGACATCCTCTCTGTTCAAACATTTGCACTGTGGGATGGTCTCACCTCCACTCCTCACTTAGACAGACATTATTTAATCTGTTCTTAAAATCTCTTTGGGATGAGACAACATAAATACTTCCTAGGGAGCTTCTTCCAGTGCTTCACCATATTAACAGAAGAAAACTGCCTGATATCCTTCCCAGGATATAATGTTTTTTCCCAACAGATATGAAAGAAAATGGAAGGTAGTTCTGTCCTCTAAGGCCTCCTTTTGCTCCCCCATTCAGCTCCAAGCACTCCTTTGCAAGGACATGGAGTGGTATTCTGGTGAACTGAGAAGAGAAAGTTTCTCTCAAGCATTAGGAAACAACCCCAAACAGCATAAGAAATAGAAATAGCGATATAAACAAACTGGAATATTTAATTCCACTGTAAGAAGGGTTGTACCAGGGAGTTACAATAATTGTTTCATAAACTCTTTCAAATACAGAAAGGGCTGAATAGTAAATGATGGATGTATTTATTTTAAACAATGCAGGTAGTTATGTATTTGGTATTTTCATTTGGTGTTTCGGATATATAATTATATGGTAACCAGCTCTAAGATTTTACATACTGACTTAATATTTGCTTCATTCAGATATCTAGAAAAGGCATGGAAATTGCTTTCTAACTTCTAAAGATCACAGGTATTACAATTATAAAACACCGGTACAAAGGTAGGAAGCACATGCTATATGTTTTAATAGGATGTTTTTTAAAACTTGAGACAACAAAGAAAATACATAATAGGACATTCATTTGATGTCTCATTTGTTTACAGCCACATTACAGATGCGTCATAGAAGCGGGAAATTGAAATGGACACAAATTTTAAGAGATGTGGCTGATGAGGTCATTAGTGACCTCAGTTTCACTGCTGGGTATAGATCAAGATAGCTACTAGACCAAATATACAGATACTTTCACTCATGCTCAAAATCCAGTCCTACCTTAGGCAACCACAGTTCTATCACACAATTTGTTAGTTTATGGAACACATAAGAACACTAATCAAAGCACTCACTATATATATATATATATATATCAGATAATAATATCACAATCACTGTCATTAGACAAAGAAAGTCAGAATTGCTTAGTTAGATATCAAGAGCTTTAATTTTAAGGTTATGAAAATCTCAAATGCAATAAAATATACTATAAACTGCAATAAAATATAGTAAATACTACTTAAATTCAGATAATACCAGATTGCTTAAGAAATGCTGAGGGACTGCTACCTCCTAGTCTGTTTTCGTTTACAGTGAGTTCACTTTGGAAATGTTGAAGAATCTGCATCTATCAGAAAATTGCTCACTTACTGAAACCAGCTATTTAAAAGGTTTTATTTAGAGGAGATAATGAATAAGACTAAATTGATGTCAGGAATGAAGTAATTTTAACCAATACATTCAATGTCTATAATACAAAATATTGGAAAATTATATGTAGAGTAATCTAAAGTAATGAGATGTTAAAATTCCTTGGAACCCAGAAACTCTTCTATTCATTCTGTTCTTCTTTTTCTTTCAACCTCACTGTGGGAGGCTCCATCTCTGACATCTTTATATATGATGTTCTCATTTCAAAATGCCACTGAACCTTCAAATGAACACTTGCCTATGATCTTTGAATACAAAAATACTTAAATCAAGGTTTTTATATTTTAGAGCACTGAGCCATAATATGCAGTGAAAGAATTTTGGTGTTTAGTCTAGGTCTTATTTCAAAAGGAAGGAAAAGATGACTCTCAAAATGAAAACAATAGTTCAGTAGAATGAAATACCAGCAGTACCGGATGATTTCTAGACAGGATATTTTAAATATATATTGGAAATGGAAATGTAAACCCCTTTAGAATGTTAAATTTGGAGTAAAATAAGGTATCTTCCTTTAAGAATTGCTTATAAATTGCCATTAAATAATGAAAATAAAATGAAACAGGGCAAGCAGGTTGTCACCTGTTCCCAGTGTTTGAGTGGATAGGACTTGAACAAAGAGCTTTGAAGACTTACTCTATTGGTGGACATTAGAAAATGGCAAGCAAGGACAGCTTGCTATTCTGTGGTGGACACAGAATGACCATTAACATACTTCTCGTACATGATTTAAACCAATCCTTTTTTTTCTTTCTCTCTTTGAGCTATAGTGATTTTATAACTATAAAATGGTTCTGGGGCCATTTGCTAGAAAAGACTACCTTCTGCACTGTCCTCTGTTAATCAGCTCTACAAACACAATTCAATATGACATAAACTAACCAAATCAACTGTATTAGTAACCTGGTGAAATAATGCAGATCTGCCACTGAATTCTCAAGTCAAACTTGTATCTCCTTTTTTAAGATTACTTCTTAAAAGTGTTGATTCCACACATAATTATCTCTTGCTGCTTTCCTTTATTTTGCTATTCAAATTAAAATGCAGGGAAATGTGGCTTCTTATTCCTCAAATGCATAGTTAAGCTTAGTACCAAGTCTTCCTTTCATTTCACTGATTGTAGAATTACCCACAAAATCTTGAATTGTACTTTTAACAGATTTTTTTCATACACAATCAGGTTTTGGCTTTCTAATGCATATCAGAATTTACTGTTTTCCGGGGCGTGAATGGATCAGATGTGGAATTATGAGTTTTCAGTTTCAGTAACCACCCACAGGCTGGGTGTTGCAAGCAGGCAACATTAGTGAGCATCGCAGCTCTTTTCTGTGCTTGGGATAGGTGTCCACTCTGCATTTCTTCTTGAAGCTTTTACTAGTTTTGAGTGCCACCCTGGTTGAAGCAAGAAGCTGGTTAAATCACTGCTTAAACGCTATGATGACTCCAAAGCTGTGATTGATTCTGCCCTTCATCTTTTCAACAGGACTGCAGTTGTATGAAATCAAACTCACCATGCTAAATAGACTTCAAAACCACAAAGAAGTTAAAAGCTTGTCTACACAAAAATGTTGAGCTTAACTGGAGGCAGGAACAACAAAAACACAGGTACCTCCTTCTGGCAAATCTTAGGCTCTGTTCTTCAGCATCACTGTAACTGCTAAGAACAATATCAAGATTTTTTTCATCTTAACTAGGTGAATGTACATGACTCACATGGGAGCTGTGCAGCTGTGGGAAGCAGAAGAATGCACACCCTTAACAGTTTACATGTGTGCATTAAACTTGCAGCTGTTAGCAGTGCCAAGGAAGCTGGAGGAAGAATACTTACTGGCTGCAGTGACTGGTTGCACAGGTAGGACCGAGTGCTCCCTCCAGCACAGCTGCTGCCCCATGTGTGGCACGATGAGCGTCTCAGTTCTCTTCCCTCTGGTGCTGAATGTTGCTGGCGATGCTCAGCAAGCTCCCTTAAACCACAAGGGCTGCTCAGACAGCTCGCACAGGAGTGCCCTGGCGAAAAGTGAACACCTGAAACATGGATAACATCCCCCCCCGCAACAGTAAGACTCATTTTAGTGGAAAGCAGATCATACGGTTGCAGGTGAGATACTGCTAAAAGCATACTTTATGTCTTGGTCTTTAGTATTATTACTGGTTCCACTGATAAACATAATAATTAAAAAAATCAGTATTTAAGTCCAGTCTGTAGGATGGCATCACATCATGACAGTTGAACAAGTTAGTATTTGAGGACCATTGGACTAAGGACATAATAAGTCACTATCCTTAGTTTGGAATTATTCAAATGCTCTGACTTCAGCAGATGTGATCTGAATGTTATTGCTTTTGTATTCTGATATTTCAGAAATAGACAGAATAGATGAGGAAAGACATCAGAAAGGGTGAAACAAGGTTCACATTTTTCAGGTGATAATCACATTTTCTCATTTCCAGATTAGTCTGAGGAGAAAACTGAAAGTTAAGAGAATTACCAGATTCCAGTCATTCCTTTTCACCTAAAGAGGATATCACCATCATATCATCCAGGTAGATATGCAGATGTAAAAAATCTTATGAGATTATTATGGTATATGAAGACAGGCATATGAAGACAAAAGAAAGGTATAGCTATGCAAAACAAATAAATGAATCTTCCATGATCACTCAGAGCCAGTAGATAATATGGATTACTATGAAAAGACAATGGTAAAGCATTTTCAAGTAATTAAAGTAAAAATACTCAGAAAATTGTGTAAGAACCCAGAAGTTTAGATACAATTCATGTGAATTTCACTTAAATATCCAGACCCAAAACTAAAAATTGTACACGTTGTCTTTCTTAAAGAGATTTTAATGCTTCCTGATTTCAGATACTTGGCTAAAATGCTGAAAAATAAAGTATACTTATTGAAGGGCTTTAGGACTTTTTGCAGTATTTCTTCCACCTAGAAATATGCAACTTCACACACAAACAAGTTCTACAGCAACAACCGCACAAAAACTTTTCTAGCCTCATAATTTACTGTTCATGTTGAGAGTGATTTTTTTTTGTCTGTTTCAGCAAAGGTTCAATCAGTTCAGACCAGTAGTCCATATTTTCAAACTATACATATTTTAGAGGTGTTGTATTTATTGTTCTTGCTAACCAAATTTTTCAGGAAGACACTAAAGACTGAGCTAGGTGCATGAAACTGTAAGAAAACTGATTAAATATATAGCCATTGAAAACATCTGTTCCAGCTGTAGAGTACACAACTTCCTTTCTAAGAGTGTAAATGAATGTTTGGTGAGTTGGGAGGTGTACGTGTTGGTTTGTCATTTCTTTGTGATGGCGACTGCCCAGTGATGTATATGGCAATACTGAGGTTAAAAATCTTCCCTGGAGTAACAGGAAACCTTTTCTTCCCCAAAGGTATTGCCTCAGCTGCTAGGAAAAAAGACAAGTTCCTCCAGGTGAGGATGTAGGTGGGTTGATTGAGGTAGTCCAGCAATGAGAAAGTCTGCTGGGATCAATTAAGATGAACCAGATACAAAAAATAAGGAGAAAGCTTTTGCTCCTTTATTGCCTTTGGTTTCCCACTCTGGACTCTAAGCTATAGGTTGCAGAACTAAGTCTTGAGGAGCATCGCAAGGCTGATCTGTTGCTACCAGTTTGTGAGTTGAGTACCTTGAGAAATTAATTCCTCTGTAAGCAATAGAAATTCCTTCATTTTAGAGCTGCATAATGAAAACATAAACCTCAATATCTAAATGTAGTTCACCTTCCTCCCTACTATACCCCTTTTTATTTTAATTTTTAGACCCAGACCTGACAATAGGATAAACAATCATTCATCACAGGATGCAGAGCTAGAATTGTTTTCTCTAAAAACATTGGTTTCTGGAACAGTTTTACAGTTTTCTAACACGTTTCCTAAGCTACAGTATAATTTTCCTTATTTTTAGAAAAGCTATCAACAATTTAAAATATATACTCTATGTTAATGACAGAAAAATAATTACCATGCTGTGTTTAAAACTTTATACATAAGTGTCAGCTTTTCAACACTGCTTGGACAGAAGGAAACCTCAAGCTTCTAAGTCTAGAACTAAATATCTGAGGAAAGCTATAAAGGGAAAAACAGGGATCAGAAAAAGCAGGCTTGTGTCAATACAGGTTTGAGGGCTTTATTTATTTATTTATTTATTTATTTAATAGTTTTTATTTTAGGCCACTCCTCCCTCTCCTTCTGTTTCATCTGATTAAATTCCCATCACAGACCAGTTGCAATACCATTCACTACGGAGGCAGTGTTTGGGGTACCAAAAGCAATACTCATAATTATTGCCACAGCCTGAAAAGGCAGAAGGTCCAGTGTGATCCAAACCTCCTCCACCTCCACATATCACTAAACTCAGCAGCCTGCTTGACCTTAACACGTCCCAGCTGTGGGGTGCCCGGGTCTGTGCACCCACAGAGCGCAGCCGGTCCGAGCAGCACTCGCTGATGGAACCAGCAGCCTTCACCCCAGTGCCGACACCATGTGTTGGATGCTCCCTGCAATCTTCTACAGCTTTCTGAATAAAGGTGGCTATGGTTTAAAACACAGAGGTTTTGTTTTTTTTTTTTTTGTCAAGTGACGCACCCCAAAATATTTTTAAAAGGGAAAATAGAGGGGGAGCTCAGTTCTCAGTGTAGAGTATTTCCTGTAGTAGTACCATATTCACGTTTCTTCCTCTCAATCAATCTCTTTGCACCTTTCATTTGAATGATAGTCGGGGATTAAAATTACTATTGCCTGCTTCTCCTATCCTCCGTTATATAATCAGGTACAAGTAAAATCCCTGAGGCAGAACAAAGCTTTATTGACTGAAGGCAGACACAAACCTGTTCTATTATAATTAGGGACAGTTTTGAATTGGTTTCAAGGGACTGTCAGAAATAGACCTCAGAAAGGGATGCATGAAATATCTTGTCTTTTGTAGATCCTCCAAAGCTATGTGCTCTTAACAGCACATAACATGTTCCAGTTCAGAAGAGCAGAAAACCATGAAACGCAAAAAGCTGCTTTGCCAAGGAGGAAACCCACTGTACACAAGAACATAGGAGAATTTCAGAGAGAGCTGAGCGGGAGGAAGAAGGGGGTACAAAACTCTCCAGGAAAAAAAAAAAAAAAAGACAAGAAAAAAACTTAGTTCTGCTAAAAAAAAACCATAAAAGAACAGAACAAACCTCTCTTAGTTCTGGGAAACCAAACCAAACCAAACCCACCAAAACAAACAGAGAAACAAACAAAACAACAACAACAAAACCAACATCAGAATAAAATTCTCTTATTTCTGAAAAATGAAATCCGTTCTAACAATATGCCCACCCATAGTTTCCTGGCTTCATCACAGCTCATAAATTAAGCAAGTTCTAACCTGAGCACACTTAATGCTGAAAGAGGTACAATGTTTGATTCTGTATACCCTATTCACCCTATGATCTACAGAGGTGTTAAAATATCTTATGCTTGAGGAAAAACAACCAAAGAAGAATGGAACAAAACTCGTGCCTTTGAGGTTCCTCTGGCATTACTTCTAACAGGACATGTGGGAACACTGCTGTTCTGGATAAATTTCAAATGGTAAGCAGAAGTACTACAGAAAACCAAAGCTTACTAGTGTAAGTTAGAGAAAAATACTCTTTCCATCCCCTTGTCAAGATCTTTAGACTAGTACTGGTGCAACTGTCTTCCACCAAAAATGTTGCCTCCAAATAGACCATGTGTATAGCTTTCTAGCATCACCTACAAATACATGGCACTTTCGACGCTATTTTAACTAGTTGGTCTGGTTTGGATAGTCCATTTCAATATTGCATTTCAGCGTGTTTGTTTTAGTTTATTTCCATTTTAACTGAGGTCCGTTTCAGTAGCTAACAGAATTCTTATTTCACAATGCTTAACATTCCTCCACAAAGAACACTTAATAACTCTTCAAGCAAAGTAGTGAATTGATAAAAAAGGACTATTTTAATCATCACTTCCACAGTAGCCATTACAGTGGCATATTTATATTGCAAGACATGGTGCTATATAGTTTCCTGTACATTCAGCTCTGCAAAACAGTAGGGGAAGGTGGTCTGGAAAGTGGCAACACAGCAACACTGAACATGTGAAATGTCTCTGTGCATTCCCGTGGTAATGTGCCCGCCTGAGACAACACTGCTGCCATTGTACAACATGAAAAAATTATGTCGATTTCCATCAAAGAACAGCAAAAAAGAGAGGTTTTTGTTGTGGTTAGCCTGAGTTCAAAGCTTGGGCTAACACACTTATGGATGAATAGAATAAACAGTTACACTTAGGCTTACTGTATATAGCTTAACGAACACATATGAAGATCATATAAATAATTCACATTACTCAAGAGGTGGTGAGTTGAACAAGTCCCTTCTGGTTAAACTTATTTAAAGATAAGGTGAAGTTAAGTGAGTGATGGCACAGTTACAGAGGCCACAGTCCAAGGGGAATTTGGACAGTCTAAGTTACACTACCAGAGTGATTTGTGCAGAATTATGTCAACTTACAGATCTTTAGACCTTATGGGAAAAGGAAATGTCTGATCTCTAAAAGAAGTGATACAAGATGAGTATTTTACAAAGTACAATTATGCTTTACCCAATAAGCTGTTTCTATGAAGTAAAACTGGACATCAACAAAGCATAAAAGGAAACATTACAGTAGAGCTGAAGAACAAGTTCAATGACAACAAGGAAATGAAAATACTAAATACTTGAAACAAAATGCCACACTTTAAAAAATGTAATCCTTTTCAGTCAAGTGCTATCAAGTCTCTCTTCTGCAGTACCTCAGAAATATGTAATGGATCTATCCAGCATCTGTCTAGTGTTATAGTTTAAGCATTTTGTTGAAATTGGAAATGTAGAAGGCATTTCTAGAGTAACTGGTATATGACTGAACATTAATGCATTATTATTTTTGGCTGGCTGCTAGCTATCATCATCAAATTAATGAATTAATCTATAATGGAGATTTTTGTTCTGGTAAAGAAATGACAACAACAAACTAGGTAGCATTTCTTCTGTTAATATTACAATAAGCCTGCAGTACTCTTCATGTTGGCAGGGTAAGATTATAATGACAATCTGTCTCACTTTTATTATATAAATATATTACACATACTTATGCATGATAATTATAAGCATTATCCTGAGCCCCCAAATCATTGTTACAGTATCACTGAAGATTCTGTAATTTAGAAGTAATAAAATTCTACCAGTTCTTCACAATAAAATTTACTAAGCAAAAAAATCTCCCTTCTCAGTGCCTTCTAAACACCTTTGTTTTGAATGGTCGAAACGCAAAGAACATTCCAGTTCAGTAGCTCTGGTTCAGAGACGTGTATAACAGTTAACAGTAATGACAAACAGATATAGAAAATAAGCAACAATCCTCGCTGCACTGAACTTTGCAATTTAACACTTATTTTATATTTAATTAATTCAGAAAGTGAAGAACTTCAAAACTGGCTTTGAACAGGCTGTTTGTTAAAAAAAATAGAACATTTATGTTTTCACTGTTGTTTTTTCAAATGTGATGTGACAAAGTGAAAAAGCTGCATGAAAGTGTGGTTCTTTGTGTGATGGAAGTGGGATGCACCTACTAGTCTCACATCATCAAAGAAACAGACATATATCTATAATTTATGCTTTGCTTTAAGCTTCCGCTGATCCGATGTGGCTTTTTCAGACAACACAGGCAGCCCTGGCACAGCCTGTCAATCATGTGGGCATGCTCAAATTGTAGACCATTAGTAGGAGAGACAGCAAAGTTTCTTTAATGACGCTTTTATATGTGGTGTGTTGGCAGTGAAACAGAGAAGAATTGACTTGATCAATGCATTAGTCTAATCATGGGGTTCCTGCTCTTAATTTCTTTTGTCGGTAATTTCCATACTCAAGCAGCATTCAGGATACTTGTAAAGACACACTTAGAGCACTGCATGATGTATGCAGTCACCTATAAAGCATGTCTTGGATACAGCTCTGTAGGAAACAAGGAAGGAGGATAGGGGGCCAGTCAGTTTTTTCTTTGAGCTACTTTTCATGTTGTGAGAATTACAGTACCTTAGTCAAAAAGAGGACATTTCCATCTTTTATATATTATATCCCTCCCCAAAAAAGCCCACATCTTCCAAAACCAGAAAAAAAAAGCAAACTAGATGACAGCATGTTTGATTCTTCCACACTGCAAAATATTGTTTCTCAAAGTGAAGCATAAAAGTATTTCTGTTCATCTATTTTTAATATACAGAAACAGTGTCTAATGAACAAGTTACACATTCAACATTTTAAAGTGTCTATTTATGAGGTCCTATAATTAGACCTTTGTCTGAGATCTACAGGGCTCTGATTAGGGTTTCATTTGAAATTACTAGGATTTCTTCAAAACTTATCTTGTCCCTCTCTACAGAATTCTAAACAAAAGCATACTTGAAAATTCTGGAATTGTCTAAACATTTCTCAGGAAAATCAGAATCAAGGCATATTTAAAGCGGGAAGTTC
>NC_092532.1:18043968-18136468 GCF_037038585.1 Patagioenas fasciata
ACTGACCACCCCCTTCTAATCCACCCCAGGATGCCATTGGCCTTCCTGGCCACAAGGGCCCAGTGCTGGCTCATGATCATCCTGCTGTCCACCAGGACCCCCAGGTCCCTTTCCCCTACGCTGCTCTCCAACAGGTCGTTCCCCAACTCATACTGGAACCTGGAGTTGTTCTTGCTCAGACACAAGACTCTACACCTGGCCTTGTTATATTTCATTAAATTTGTATTATTAGGTCTACAGAAAATTAACCTTGAATGCATATTGCTTACAGTAGCACACATCCTATTTCCCAGTATTGGTGTCATAACTACATGAATAAAAAGGACAGCAGATCTTCTAAAACCTTAGCAAAGGTGAGAAACAAGACAAAACTCACCCTTCCCTTCATCTAAGCAGGTGAATATGGCAGCTGTAGACTTACTCTCCTTGACTAGTGCAAGGCCATTGCAAAAGGTAAAAAGAAAGAACATCAAACCAAACCAAACAAACAAGAAGAAAAAAAGGCAAATTTCAGTAAATCGTATTAAAAAGTATTAAAACCACATGGAAAATGAAACCTATAGGGGAAAATTAAATCAGTAGTTTGAGGCAGTCTTACTATGATAAGCAACTCAAGGCAAACCACACTAAGCAACTTAACATAATTTGTTCCCAAAATTTAAAGAGAACTACTATTCAAGCTGCTCATCCATATTATCAGGTACAACGAGAGTGATTTCCAGTGATTTCTCAAATAATGCCATGTCCATCACAGAGTTAGTCTTTGGGGGTTCCTAACGATATTGATATCAGCTAACTTCAACTGCGATTCTTGCCCTAAGGACAAGTATAATAACACAACCACAATGCAACATACCTTTGACCTTGGCTTGCTTTTGCGCTGTTTGTATAGTTCTGCACTTTCCTATTGTTTTATTGTACAAGATGTCATAGCACCGCTTTGATAACGTCTGAGTATATCAAAGACCAAGGGAATTCTGTTATGTAAACACATCATTTATTACTATATACAGCAATGATTACCTGACATCAAAGCTCATCTAGGAGCATGCTGTGTGACTGCAGAGGAGGCGGTCTTACTGATAAAAAGCTCTATCAATTGACAAGAATATGGAGAAGAGACAGTGAAGGGAAACGTTGTTCTATCAATACCTTCACCACAGCAAGAAGAGAGCCTCCCATTCAACACGAGACTTAAATATGGGTATTTTCCTGTCCCCACCTCCTTCAAAACTGTAACAAAATCACAGAAATGGCTCTCTCCAGGGCCATGGCGGACAGGGTAATAGCTCTGTTCTGCCTTGCTTATCAACATCAACAGTTAAGACTAGAGGATGTAGCAGCCTGTGGTCACGGGTAAGTCAAGGAAGTCTGTCACAATATCCACCAGCTCTATCCAGGCAGAGAATTACAGGATTTGCAGAAGAAATGAGCTAATTGCTTTCTCACCATACAGGCAACTGAGTTAAAAATGGTGACCCAGAGACTATGTTTATTGATTTACAAAGAGGAACAAGTTACTAAGGGCACTTGAGACTCACAGCTTGTGCCTGCCACACCTGCTTAGTAGAGCTTCGTGGAGGGTGTCCACTTAACCTAATTCTTGAAACAAGCTTCCCAAATGATTTCTGGTTTGATTTGTCTGTTACACTGTTAGCTCTTTACTTTGAGCATGAAGGAGTTAAAAAAGGATAAGAAAAAGAGGCAATGGCGATTTTAGGATGCTTTAATGCATAATTGTCTACAGTCCCAAACAGGCACCACTCTTGCGCTTGACACTACTTTTAACACATTCGAGGGCTGCAAGGATTTGCATCAACTGCCTGATAGAAAACTGAGACTCCTGGAGCCACGTTACTGGTTTCAGGCTACATGGAAATTCCATTTTATGCAAAGGCCCAACTCCTTAGAAAGCTAGTTAATATAGCTTCTACTGACCAGGTGTCTGAGAGAAGTAACGAGGCCATACTGAAGGAGGACATTGCTCTTTAGAGGCAAACAAAAGATGGCATGATTCCTACTCACCACAAATTTACTAGACCATATGCAGACGAGTTGAGGTAGCTTAGCATCTGGAAAAGGGGAGCTGAGAGGCCATGTGCAATGAATCTAGAATCCTACACCAGGTTCACAAGGGAAGCTATAAAAATAAAGTCTGAGCAAGTGAAAAACAGTTCAGTGCAATAAAGAGAGCCAGAGAAACAAAGAGCATGAGCAAGGGTATGGCTGAGCTGAGATGCATGCTGGAGCAACTCTGAGCACTAGGAATTTTGAATTTGGGACCTGATAAAGTAAGAAGAAAATCTTACCCTAGTAGGGTAAGAAATGAGGAAGAGTCCAATACAGAGGAAAAATGTAGTCAGACTACGGTTCAGGAATTTTTTGAATGAGTTTCAAAGTGGAAAAGAGATTTCAGAGAGGAGAACAATAAAAGTAGCTCAGGTGACAGTTATAAAGGAAATTGGTGAAAATTCTGGCAAGAATAGAAAGGAAAATGTGGTATCTGCTGATATGAAGCACAGAAACAGAGCTTGATGAAAACTTACAAGAAAAATAAAAGGAAAGAAGAGCCAAAGTTTTTAAGGCTTCTATGATGGAGAAGGGAGAGTTGGAGGATGGATAAGCAGCATTATTTGGCCCTGACTATAAGCAGAATCGGCAAGCCTTGACTAAGCAGAAAGAGTGTCTTGGGAGATCTGTCTCCTATTTATTTTCCTCTGTCAACTAAATTTTGCATTGTGTACTCTTTGCTCAATATGTATATGGGCTATTAGTACATTCTTTCTATATTATTTTTAACTTCTGAAAGGGACTGGTGTTAGTTTTTAGGAACTTAAGCTACAACGGTAAGGCAACATGAAAACTATATAGAAAGCAATAGAAAAATCTCCACAAACTCACTGCTCCCTGGCTGCCTTCTTCAGGCCTTCTCCAAGAAAACTCAGACAAACAAATTCTCCTCAGCTCAGCTGTAATTTCATTCAAACACATCCTTGATTAGCGGGAATAATAAGAAGGTAGCCCACCCTCTCGTTTCTTCGGGTGGTGTACAGAGACTGTATTCATTGAGACTACTTTATATCTGCCTGTTATGCATTCAGCAATCCTCCAGTAACATTACTACTATATATCTAGGGGTAACTTCAATAATGTTAAATTGCCGTTCAAAATATAGCAAGACTGTAGTTTCCATAGAAGTACAGTTTAGAAATTTCAGATCATCCAGAACAAGACCTCCCAGAAGGGATAAATTCTGTTATTAGACTGTGAGCTGGGATATAGACATTTTCACCAATACTAAAGTCCTGACATTAGTCATCACATACAATCTGGGCAAGAAACTAACAGAAGAGTATATATGTCAGTCTATAACCTTTCCCCCCCTTTCTTTTTTTTCCACAGTAACCTCATTTCTCTCTCTAGCAAATGCAGGAATTACAATAGGTTTTGGATCAGTATCTAAAAGTATTAGCATTTTTCTTTGTAATTGGCTAAGTGTTCTAAGAAGACAACAAGCAAAATAAGGTAGAAGTAATACTTAGTATCAAGACACAAGAAAGAATACACAATGTTCTTTAGGTATATATGTCTGTAGTAAGGTCACGTTTTTATGACATATCAATGCAGAGATATGTAGAAGATGCCTGTATTCATCCAAAATTGTGGCTTCTTGGTAGAGAAAAAAGACAAAAACTAAACCAAAAAAACCCACCCAAAGCTGTTTAGGAGGATTTGAGAAGTTAATTCACTCATCTGACATCAGGAAAAAAAAGAGAAAAGAATGTTCAGCAAATGACCAAAAATTTAGAAAGGATTTGGACAAAGAGAAATTTTGCAATGTAGTTACTTGGTATGTAAAATTCTGACATTACCTGTAGACATTGATGTCTTGCCACTTTATTTCCAATCAAATGCCTGCTTACTAGACAAACAACTTGTTCAGTCTTTCCATATCTCAAGTCACTCATACCAATGTGCCATAACAGTGATAATGAGATGTCCAGTATAATCAGATATCACCTCTAAATTATACCATGAAGAAGAAGAGACAGAATGAGACACTTCCTGGGTGATCCCCCAAGAAAATACAGGAGCTGTTTAGTGTTCTCTTAACATTGTTGAGAATACTTATTGTTATATTATTGTTAGAGAAAATGAATGGAATTATGCAACCAAACAATATGGGAAAAATATTTTTGTAGAAATAGATTTTTGAGAGACATCTTTTAGTTCTTGATTAAATAATGTGGTAAATGTTACCAACCACTAAGTTCAATCTGTGCTACTCAAATACGAAGTTTATGATGGCCATTCACATGCTGCAGGATATCTGGAAACTTACATTCAGCTCAGTGTTTCCAGACAAGCTGTAGGGAGAGAAATGCTATAAATGCTTTTTCTTTGCTAGAACAGAAATATCCAAACAAATGAGGTAGTGTTCTGGAGCAAAAGAGACAGCATTATTATGTTGTAAATAAGGAAATATACACAGATAGTGCTACCTTAAATTCTAAAGAAACTTATTTGAATTAGTATCTTGATAGCTATAATCTACCTTCCTAGTGAATCAGTCCGTATCCATCCCTTCTGCTGGCATCTCAGCTGCACACACCACAGCATGCAGCCCTATCTGCGTGTTTCCTGAGTGACCTTTCAAACGATTCATCATCTTCCTGGAACACTCCTGGATTTCCTAGGAAGTCATCCTAGTTCTGCAGTGTGGGAAGTCAGAGCATCAAGAGTGCTACGGGCCCTGCAGCAGAGAGTGATCATCTCAAACGCTGTGTGATATTTAAGATGGGTTAAACCAGAGAAAGAACAACCTCTTAATCTGAATGTATTCTATCCAGCAGTCTCCTGCCACTGTAATATAGAATATGCTCAGAGTCCTCTTTGGCGAAGTTTGGGTGAGCTGAGAAATGAACATTGCATGACTAGAGGGAAGGCAGAAACGCCCCTGGGCCTGAATCTCAGCAGTCAGCTGGAGTTTCCCTCAGGTTTCAGCAGACTTGAATCATGCCTGTTATTGGCACGGAGATGCAGAGCCTATAAAACATTAGAAAAGTGAATTTTTATTAAGCTGATTATCTCAAGACTTTGAAAACATGTTGAGTATTCTTTGCTATTTAGTTTTTCTTTTACTGGAAATAGTAAATGAGAAACATTTCCTGCACAGTTTATTGAATGTGTTTGTGCTTAGTGCTCAAAAAGGATATGCTGCAAGGTAACCAGGGCCTTTTATAAAATGTTATCGACCTTTTGGGAGCAAAAGTTAAGAGGAAGAAAAGAATCAGAGGAAGAGAGAAAACAGGACAGCAACTGGTGCACATTTCTGTTACTGGCATATAGGATAGCCAAGGAAAGCATCAACTGCAATTAAAAATACACAGCTGTAGTCACACAAAGTAGTTCTTCTGTGCAAAAGTAGAAGTTTATACAGCTGCTACTTGCTACTCAGGAGCCACAAACACATGATTGCATTATGTTTACAAATTTCCTGCAGAACCTTCTGCATTTGTATGGATTATATTACATTCACTCAGACCCTGATGACAAATTACTGTAGATTAATCTCTTCTTAAAAATATGTGGAGCTTTTAACAAAGTGTACATAAAACAAGCTGCTAGTTGTTTTTCACTGTTAATAATGGTTCCTTTTAAAATCCAAAGTTTAGAAGTGTTACAGGGCATGCTACTGGGCTTTCATTCATTCTGCTAATAAAACTCCATAAAGCAGACTGTTGCTGCTAGAGGGTATTGCTCCTTTCTGACAGGTACAGTGACAGACACAAATTTTCTATCTCTGAATAGTCCTATAGATACTATCAACTGAGACAAAGAGAACAAAATGTATGACAATCGTTCAGTCTCACAGCAAAGAGATTTGTAGCTCACTACTAAATATGCTTCCCAACAAACAGACTATGTTGTCCTAAGGCTACATGGAGGAGTTATATTTTCTTTGAAAATTCAAGGGCATTTGGTCTGTTTTCACTCTACTTGAAAGATTGTTTTGTTTTTCGGTTACAGCCAAACAGGTGTGGGGTCCAGGCTTTTTATTTTTGCCAGAAAAATGACTATTAACTGACCATTTGTTCTAGAACACTAGCAAAATAATTTGCAGTCAATATTTTAAATAAACATTTTTCTCAGGTCAGATTAAAAAAATCCAATAAATAATATCCAGATATGAATGCAACTCCCTCTCCCTCACTCAGTACTGGTATTTCCAAAATGCCTTTTCCAGTGATAAAACAGAAAAACCTTGGGACCTGTCCAGCGAGGACAGGCAAATCTCCTTTTTCCTCTAATGTTTAATCTGTGGCTTCTGGGCCAGAACACCCATTTAGATTTCCCAATAAAGAAATCTAAAAGAAAACATTTTGTTAAAGATGCGGATTGTTCAGGGCAGCCTGCAGAGGACAGTGATAGCACTCTGCACGCATGTTTCCCAGGCTTTGGCCCATTCCTTGCATCACTCGTAGGACTATTTCCCCTTTTGATGACCCCATGACAGTTAATCTGGGGTCTTCTGGCTGATGACTGTAAATAGCACAGTGGCTTTTGGAAGAGGATGAAGTTTTTGAACCCCGATTCATTCCAGTTCTTTACAACAGGGGACTTTGCAAGCTGGAATGCAGGGCTGAATCCAGTAATGAACAAACAAATGGTATAGATGATGCTATAGTCTCCCCTTGCCATGTCCTTCTGAGAAATTAGATTATTGCAAGGGCAGGACTTCTTCATATTGCCTTTTCTAGAGCCATGTAAACTGAAATCCAGTCGTACAGCAAAGAGATAAAATGCATGGGGTGCTTCCAGGAGATCATCCCAGCTGTGTGGATACACTCTTGGTCTGGCAAGAGGACTAGAACATTTTAAATCACTGTTTGTATTTGAAGAGATCACTATCAGCAGCGTGTTCATAAGAACTCCCTTATTAAGCCAGATCCAAGGTCAATCTAGCTTCGTGTCTGGTTTCCAAAAGCAGTAATAGGCAGATGCCTAAAGCAGTTAAAGAGCTGGACAAACGTATATTGTATTTTCTTTCAGTAGTTCCCAAACCTCCAACTCTTTTCAGCTTAGGGGACTTTTAAAGTCAGGTGTAGTTATGGGTGGTTTTTGTAACTCCCAATAGGTTTTTCTTCCATGTGTTTTTCAAGCCTTGCTTTAAGACCACGTAAACTTTTAGCACCCACAGCATCATCTAACAAATAGTTCCACAGTTCAAGTACATTTTGAGGTTACTATATTGTTTTGCTACTTGTCTCTAGCCTTGTTTGATGCCTCCAGCTCCTCTGCAGAAAAGATGGAGGTTAATGTCTCCCGAGCATTTCTTTCCAACTCTTAATTTATTATTGAAATTTGAGTAATGGAAATTCACACAGTATTCAATATCTCTATTCTGCAGCCAGACTAAAATGACAAAAACTATCACAATTAGAGGGCAGAAATCCATAGAGCTGGAAATTCATCATTTCCTCTGTGAGCAGACTTCAATCCGCTCTGATTAAATCTAAATTACAATAACTCTGCAAACAGCTAAGTTGTCCCAGCAACTGACACCCATTCCAGAAAAGAATACTTCAACCCACTATTGTACTGAGATGCACCCTTTTAACTTCCAACACCGACCACTAAGGTCGGTTCTAGATTATCCTGTTGTTGCAGGATAATTTCTGAGTTCACTTATAATTCTATTTCTCTAAAATTAACCTCAAGCCTTCCAAAAGCTCTCATTCTATGACTCAATTCATTGCTGTTGGCACCAGAGCTGGGTTTGTAAGTAACTATATTGTGTTTTAGTGCCAGCAGCTCCATTTATTATGTTCCAGACATAATCAAAACTTTTCTCAATATTTTTTCCACTGTTTTCATTGTATTTAACTTCCAGACTCAGCATGTCATTTGAGATTCCAAATTGGGAATTCTGCTGGGCAAAGGCTATTGTTCCTAACATTTAGCAGTTTCCCAAAACTACCACATTCAAAATGGAACCACTATCAAAGAGTGTTAAGAAAGGATAAAAGCTCCATGCTCTTGTCACTGAATTTCCAACATTTTTTTAACAGAACACTGAGTTAATTAGGGAAAACACTGAGTGGTGCAATTAACCAAATAAGTACAGGTGTCAAATGACAATGGATTCTTCACAGGATCAAAGAAAGAATAAAACTATACTGCATTTAAAAGCCTCAGACTATTTTAAAACATTTTCTAATAACCATGACCAAGATACAGTACTCAACAGTACTCAACAATGTTGCTATACATAACCACAATGAAACTATTTAAAAAGCCAAATAATTTTCAAAAAATGCAAGAAAACAGTTGGTTTTCTATATGACATCCACTTGCCACATAATAGACACTACTAGGAATTGAAAATATTCAAAAAGATCTAAGTGCAGCACAAGTAAGAAAGCTTTGAGAACCTGATCCCACGCAGGCACACAGGTATGACACGTGATTTGTGTCATGCTAGAGAAGGAACTGATAACCTCTGGAAAGTGCTTCTGCACAGCTGCAGATGACTTCCTTCTCTGTCTTTGTGTACTCAGCAATAGGTTCCTCTCCTTCCCACCACCTGTTCTTCATACACATTGACTTCTATGTTACAGCTTACTTGCACCAGCCAATTCAGATTCAATGCTCAGTGACAGAAGATATGGTTTCTCTAAGAGTTCAAATAGATTTCCTGAGAAGCAGACATCCGTATTATGAAAAGGAACTGTGGATTGCATTAGGAAACTATGATCACTCAAGGAATATTCCATTTCTGTAAATCCATTCCGATAGCCAAAACAGCCCAGAAAACTTTTAATGGAAAGCTCCTCATCTTTGCTGAGCACTTCTCTAATATGACCAGAAAACATTTACTGTGAAACTCTCTAGTATTTGTTCTTCTGCTGAAGGTAATTTCTTATGTACAGGAATTCCCTAAATACCTGAGGGACTCCGAAAAATAATTAATAAATAAGAGGTACTTTGTTTTACACAATTAGGGTCATTATACAGACTAGCTGATACATCTCTTAAGATCAAAACTGGTCTAGGAGTCAAGATGCCAACGACCCAATCTGGCCTAATTTGAACTCAGGCAATCTGAGGCAACAGGGACTGTTGCTACTAAAGCACAACCAACCTCCTGGTGTGCTTCTTGGTTCAACAGATCCAAGGACATGATTCATAAACCTACATGGATGTTATCTTCAGATTTTATTCATGTTACTCAGAAAAGCTTTTCTAATCAACAACATACACCAGAAGCCTTGCAAAAAGCATGTCAAGCTCCCTTGCAGAACATCGATCAATACTCAAATGTCACTTGTGTGGAGGAGAGTAACTGCGTCATGTTAGTGAATAAAGCAGTTTCCTTCTTTTCTATAATGCCTGTCTTGGAAAGAACCACTATGTTGATACAGTAGCTCAATTTCAATTTTAAATAAGTGGAATATTAACCCCAGCCGTATGAAAGGAATACATCTGATAAAACAATTATTTTTCCTTATGAATCACATGTAAAATACTCATTTCTGAGTCACAAGGGAGTGCACACTGCCCACATTCATATTTGTGAATCATGTTCTCATCTTCTGGTTTCCGTCAATGCTCTTGTGATCTACCTCCCTTTCTAAGTACCAAACTAATGAGGACCAATAGGGAATTATTATCCCTTTTTTTTTTCCTTTTGAGCCAGATTTCTAGTATGTTCAGCTGTTGTTATTTTCCTTGGTTGGAGAAAAAGAAAAAAATCATTCATCTCACTAAACTTGTGTTCTGGATGGAGAGAAGCCTTGTATGTGTACAGATCATTTCTAGTGCCTTCCAGGCTAGACTTCTGCTCTCAACACACTTAGGGGTTTCTGCGTACAGCCACCACAATAGCCAATAGATTCCTATGTGTTCTCCTTTGATAAAGTGGATGATAGACAGAGATTTAACTGTCACATTACACATGCTCCCACTACTGCTTCACCATGCAGAAAGTAACTACTGAATGCATTTCAGCTGTGTAGGAAACTGTGTGTGTGTGTGTAGATACATATAGATATATATATATATATGTATATATGTAACTGCACTCTTTCAAGGCTACTACTGCAGTGACATTATGTGCATTATTTGTTAAGGGACCACACAAAAGACATTTTACTTCTCAGCATGTTGCTGTCCCATTACAAAATATATGACAATGAAGAGAAGAATTACAAGATTCAGGAGCTGAACAGGTGAGTTATATAGGAACCAAATAGAATCATTATTCAAAAAATGGTGACTCAGTTTCAATTTATGTCAAGATTTTTGGAATATGAGCAGATTTTTTCTTTTTCTTTGAGATCCAGTCACCAGTTGCAGGCTTCATAGCATTGCCCTGTCCACAGTACCTTCCACTACCTTCTCCATAGCACCTGTGCCATATGCTCAAAGGAATTCTCTTTTCCATCAACCTTCTATACCACTTGTTCATATTTCAGACATCTAGTGTTTATTCAGTTGACCTTCATCTAAATGGTTTTCTCACCTACCTTTAACCTACTTGCCACAGACTTCTCCACCTCCTGCATCAAGGGACAAAGATTTTTTTTTTAAACAAGCATTTGTTCCATTTGGTAACTCCAGCGATAAGACAAAGCCCTAGAAAATAAATCAATATAGATGGTCCTATTTTCTTTTTTTCACTTCTCTTGATTTCCCATCTTTATTTTTGAGGACATGTAAGAGAAAACACAGCAGGAGATTTTCTTATAACAGATTTTCTGCTCTGAAAATGATGTCCCTGATATACTAAAATGAATAAAAGTAAAATATTTTGTCCCCCTTCAAAGTATTTTACAAGTACCAGAGAGAGGGTGAAAAAAGAAAAAAAAAGAGACAGGGAAAGTTCAACTATAGATTTAAATATGTTCAGACCCTTGTCTGTCTCTAACTGTACCTCAGTAGTGCATTCCTCTTTGCTTACTAAGAAGAGAACCCAGAAGAAAAAGGGCTGGGGTATATTGCCTTAATTAATAGAGGAAGCTAAAATTTTATCTTTTTAAATTTTTGGAGTGTTTTTTGTTTGTTTTTAAATAACAGATCACCAGGAATAATTGATGAGAACTGAAGACAATGACATTCCAGGTGTTTCTAGCTGAGAAGGAAGAACAAGGCCTTACATTCCTGTATTTCATAGTAAAATACAGAACAATTAAAATAACTGTTAGCAGTTCAGATGTTCTCGCTTCTTATTAAGTTTTATAAACACTTTTTTTTTTTTTCCTGAGTGATTGCATACCTTCCTTCAAAATCTCTGTCAAGACCTAGTGGCCTAAAGGACACAAGATTGCTGCTCAGAGCACAAATAGACAAAAGGATCTGTGTTACCTTAGTAACATGGTTGTATGGCACTTTCCTGGAAGAATCCTTCCAATCCCAAGCTATACATGGCTTTTATGCTGCTGAGCCATGCCTCTGTCCCAGGAAAATATTGTTTGCCCAATATTCCTTCACAACGACTGTTGCCTACAGTTAGTAGTCTACCAGTATTGCATTGTTTTTATCTCATTCTGCAGTGCTCTAAGACTGTTAACTATGCCATACCAAGTTACTGTCTAGAATCGCAGTATCTAGTATATTGACTTAGTAACCAACAGATCTTAAATAATTACTCTGAACTACTGACCATGTAGCAGATTAAACCAATGAAGACATAAAATATATGCTTTTGAGATATCTTGAAGGGCTGTTCAGCAGTAATATGCATGTGTTGGACTGGGAGAAAGTCAAAATGAAGCCCAATTTACATGTTGCAAAAAGGGATTGGATGGGTAATGAGATCTGATATCTCTGTTGGTATAGGATAGTCATGGCTTTTAATAGATTATCCTAGTGTCCATATAAATATTTACAAAGACATTGATTTCCCACGTTTTTGTCCCAGTGCTCCATCCTATTCCCTAATGCTGATGGGCAGAATGAGAAGCCAACTCTCATCAATGCAGCTGATATATAAACCAACAGCATGGCAAAACCACTCCACAACGCGCTCCAAGGCTCTGCCACTGCTGCAAAGGCTGACACAAACACATCTGACGTTCCATTGCTCTTTGGAGAGAATTGCTATAGCCACTTGCAATCTTGTGATACTTACTGCCTTCTCCTAAGAAGTATTAAAGGCTGTCTCGTTTCTGGCCATGAAGCTCAGTGTCCTGAAAATCCGGGCTCTTAAGTCCTGGCATTTGGGGGGAGAAGGGCGAGGAAGAGAAAATAAATCTACGTGAACATTCGGATGCAGAAAACATACTCAAGTTTGTAATCTAATGCTCAATTTTTAAAATGACTCCAGATTAAACACAGATATGATCTGCATATCGTTAGAATTGTATTTCTAAAATGTTACAAAATCTGCATTCATTTACTTTTACCATTTTTAACCAATACAGTCATGAACTGGGCTATTTATTTTTCTACCAATATTGACCACAATGTCGCATGGGTAATCAAGAGTAATTTCACACAATAGCAGTTTTTGTTTGGAGAACCTCATGCACAACACAAGAAGCAGATTCTTTTAAACATTATCATTCTGCTTTAGGAAAAAACCCTACGAAGAATAAAAAAATAAAATACATGGCAGAAAAAACTGAACAATATCAACTTTTCAGCAACGTTGAGTTTTTCCTTTTACTTGACACTTTGCATGGCAGTAAATACAGTAGGGATAGGGAAAAAAATGCACATTCACAGAACAACAAATACTATACAACTTACGTGGTTGATCACTATACAATCAACTTCAAACAAATAGAAAAGCAAAGGAAGATACTTCTCTTTAGAAGCAGTTGATTTCATTTAAAATGGAGGAAAAAAATATCATTAGAAGTACAAAAAATGAATGTGTTCCTTTGACACGTTTATTCAAAGATTGAAAAGTACCTTTTCATTGCATGTCCTACATTCCAGCTCCTCTCCCGACTTAGCTGAGAATATCCCTTAGTCTAATGGGTTAAATGCTTATTATACCACTGTCTTATTTGTAACATAAGGCACCTACTACAAGCCTACTCTTCATGCAAAATTGCCAATTTATAGCAATATTCCTTGTTTAGAAAACAAGGCTATCCAAACACTATAATTACAATATGCACCAGCAGGCATAACCCTGCATTAATGCACAGACTCCAGATACATTCGTCAAATAGAGTTTTTTTTCTCTTTGCCTTCTTCTCAGGGTACTTTTAAGTTCAGGGACAGAGAACATGTCTTCATTAGAAACATTAACATTCACAGGCTGTAGTAAATTTTGACAGTGAAAAGGTCTCTGTAACCTTTAGTTGTGCAGAAATTTACTTCCCAAGAAAATTACAGCTGGCACTGTCTTAATTAATGCTAGCTTTCTTTTCTGAAAATTGTGGGCTTGTCAGTAAAAAAGGCAGAAAAACCTGAGTTTAAAAGACTGGACACAAAAGATGCCTAGAAATAAAGCCCTGCAAAATTTCATAATATTGCTCTGGTTTTGTTCTACAGTAAGGAGTTGAAAAGATCTAATTTGATTTTGCCAAATGGAGCAACATATATGTAATATAGAAATGATTTGCATTCTCTCTTTTGTCTTTGAATTTTATCATGTAAAGAGCGCTTTTTTAAGCCATTCTGTTTTAAAAGCAATAGGTCAAATAAAATCTATATCTGCAAGGGGAGGGGAATAAGGTATGACTTCATTATTTTTTTTTTTAGCGTTGCTTTAAATCCTCTTGGTAAATCATAGCTAAAAGCAAGAACTGCAACAGTGTTTTTCACAGGATTTTTAATTACCTGACATATTTTTCTGATTTTTAGAATGATTTTAGCATTACTGTACAAATTTTTTTCTTAATATTTACCCTCTACATGTCTCAGAATTATATTCTGATGGTATAAATACTTTTTCTTTGGCATATAAAGATTATTTTTTTGCTGATGGAATTTTGATGATTATCACGCCCGGTCCTATAATTGCTTGACAAGGTGTTAAATATATACACTATCTCTTACACACAGGTTGGATTGTTGTTAAAAGCAAATAGATTTTTTTCTTCCTTTTTTCCTAATTGGAGATGTACAATAACATGCTTCTACATTATTAGTTACCAAAATCTCTTGGATGTCGCTTATGCACATCCTTAAATTCTCTTTTGGAAGAGATTTACAATATTTTGTCTTTGGAATTGTTGTGCAGTTCCCAGCTCTATCACTGGAAGCAATAAAGCTCCAGTTCCACATAAGACTCTAGTGCATACTAGGACGTGACACCACTTTGGCACCACACGAAACACCAATACTGCACGTCAGCTGTTTAAAACATTTTATGCAAGTTTCTACAAGCACTTTAAATTAAGGTGCCCTGTATAAATGCTTTATTCATGTTTATGAAATGATTAGTTGGTGCCACTACATCCTTTAATAACTTATTGTGAGGCATGTTATAAAATGCATCATCAATAAATGCTTAAAATGCTGCCACAGCAAGGCGATAAGCTGTTACAACAATATTTTAAGATGTAAGTATTGTTCAAATACTCTGCTGTTTCAATGCATACTTCCAAGTTTTTTTACAAGCATGTTATTGAATGCTGTATAAATAATAAAATATTTATAAATATCACCTTAATTTAAAGTGTTGCTGTGTTTCCATAACTTTAATGTACATGACACATAGATTGAACAACCATTGAAAGTACCAGAAAGGTATCAGAAGAGAAACATCCTTATCTTAGATGCAAATCTCTGTATTATCACCCTGAGAAAGAAAAAATTCAGTGTTTCCCAGACACAGGATTTTTGTTTTCAGAGTTTGAACCATTAACCATATAAGGAATTGTCATGAATAAAGAAACAACAACAACAACAAATGCAGGCACCTAAAGTATGAAGTTCTGAAAAAACATCACACACAAAATGTTTTGGCTGTTTATAGCACTTGGCAATGTTACCGAAATAATGAAATCCCAGTGCGGGTTATGGAGCCCATATGGATGCATGTAGGATTAGGGCCCCTATCTGCTACTTTTCATACTGGAAAATGAACAGAATAACATTATGGACAAATGTGATAAAAGGAGTACAGCCATAAAGCAGATGCTGATCAGGACATTAGCTTATGCATTTATCTACTTCTCAGCTTAACCACAACGAACATGAAGACTTAAGTGGTACTCCAAAAAGGAATGTAATGTCTGGAAGAGAAAGCCAAATTCATTGCTTAAAAATGATATAGCAGAAACTGGAAGAGCATAACGAGGGGGTCTAAGGATATATTTTCATAAGAGATGTAGTCAACTTTTCCTTGGTCATTCTAAAATTCATTAAACCACTTAGATAAGTGAGGAGACTCAAGGAAAGCACTTCTAGATTTTGGTTCAAAAGAACAGGATTTCTGTTCCTTTCTGTGAGATCTCCTGTGACCTTGGATCATTTATTTATGGACAGACTGTGACGGGCCTTTTTTCCAGCTTGAGGAAAGGTGGCCACATGGATACTCAATATGGCTAAAGAGACTCAACAAAAGGAAAACTTTACCCTTGAAGGAAAAAAGGCTAGAGGGCAACCCACAGTGAGACATGCTGTACAGTTACTCACCGTGTAAGGGGACAGCCTGGTTTGTGAGTTCACCTCTGCAGCAGGGTAAAGCACTATCGGCCTCCAAGGAAGCTGTTGTCAGAGCTTGGTACACCCACACCACCTTCATTCAGCAGGATCTGCCACCTGTGCGGGTCTGAGCGGTCACCAGCACCATCACGCTCTCCTTTGGCATCTCTCACAGCAGTTGCTGAGATCACGCAGGATCATCTGAGGGGAGTAAATGCAAATGTTTCTCTGTCCTTTCTGCTTTCCCGGGTGTCCACAGAGCATATGAAAGCCCAAACTTGTTCCCTACAACCATAACCAGAGGGATGCTCACCCCTGCCTCTCTGAGCCACACCACTCCCAGAACGTGCTTTATTTTGGGCTGCATGGCCGACTGCAAGGACAAGTTGAGCTCATAGAGGAGTTGTACTAAAATGCTCAGTACTGATGTTCTTGCTTCCTTTCTATGACAGTTATTCCTCATTGGACACGACTGATCATAAACTTATTAAACCACTGAATATTCATCTTTTAACACATTGGAGTACATAAAGGAACTTTCAGCAATTAGCATTGCTGAATTTGTCTTCTGTGAATTTATTTCCTCAAATATATATATTTTTTTCCCAATTTATTAAAAAATTAAGCCAAACGCTTAGTTCTTAGATCCGACCCTCTAAACACTCACATATGTGCCCATCTCTTGCCTGGGTTCTTTGTGAATCTAGTAGTCTGAAATTGTGATTTATCTCGTATTAATATTTCTAGGTTTTTTGGCGCTCACAGTATGAATTTTCAGAGTTTCTTCCTTGTCAGTTTCCAAGTGTTACAGACATGTGTCTTCTGTCTTTTGTTTCCTTCATTTTAGAAGCTGTAACAAGATAATTTTTCAGACATTTTCCAAAATTCTTGTACAAACAGATCTTGTTTAATTTTTAATAAATGTGTGAAATTACTTCTATGGATATTTATGTATGAAGATTTGAATATGTATTTATATATAAAATTTCTCATGTGTTAATTTAAGCTTTGTTACTTTTATTGAGTGACTGCTTTAACATTTAGCGACCTATCAAGTCCTATTAAAGTTACTCCTACAAACTCTTTCTGCCTCACATAGGTATGATCTTCCTTCACATGTTCCTGCAATCTGGCTGTGCAGCCTCGTCTATTCTACAAGCCCACGGCTTGGGCATGGCTGGTAGCCAGGTTGGCTTGGTAGGCAAGATCACAGAGCAGTTCAGAGGATCCAAGGCTGGGCTGCAACTAGTAAGGATGTTGTTAGAGAAAGCTTAGTAGAAATCCAGATTCGGAGGAGTCTTGAAGAATGGTTCTCTGACTGTACGGTAACTTCTGGTGTATCTCCCTTAAAATAAGAAAGCCAACCCCCATCTTTAGCCTCATGTTTATGCCGTTGAGTGATCAGAGGCTTATTTTCTCTGAAGTAAAAAGAATGGGGAGGGATGATACGTACACCCCTTCATTTTTTAGTTTGTACTGTTCTTCTGTTGCAAGCTGAAGACTGAGATCTGACAGCTGTGAAGTATTTTTACTACAAGTAGCCTCTGGCCATTTGGCAGATGTTTCTAGCCATTCTGACGCAAACTTAGAGGGCTTTTTAATTTATCCAGTGGACTTTATATGAAAAATTTAACCGGCTGACTATTTAATGACTTTCTTTCAGTCTTACTTCATTTCAAAAGAATTTATACCAAAGTAGATAGAGGATATTTACTGAATATTTTTAAATTTTTTTTTTATTTTTTTAAAGAATGTAATCTTTGTGTGTTACATATTTACCTGTTAAATCATTACATATCTACTTCAAAATATCTACAAGTGGACTTACAGACACTGTCATCTAGCAACATACATAACCAATGCTTCATTTGATTTTTCTGTGAGAAAATACTTAGCTGTGCCTTTTAAGGAAATGGCAAATTTCTGGTGTGCATGCATACTCCACAGTATCTTCTTGTTAAGTAGATAGGGCCCTAGGGGCATAACAGTATAACATGGTATTTTTACCTAACTATTGTTAACGTGTGACACTTGTATTTGCCCCAAGTTAGTGTACAAATATGTTTTAGAGGTTTTTCTGATGATAATCATGATGTTTCATCTTGCCTTTCTAATAATAAGTTTAGTCTCCTAGCCTACCCCTGTACCCCCTTTCCATTCCTGGTGAGTCTGACATTCAGTTTGGAGAATCTAATGTCAGAAAAAAATCCATACATACTCCTGAGAGGAGCAGGCTTGCCCCTTTGAATTTATTTTTAGATTTCAGTAGAATAAAGTGATATTTTCTTCCTTCAGTCATTTCTTTCATATGTATTTCCCACCTTTTCAGTGTTTACAAAGGAGAAATGTATGTTTCATCTTACTGAAAGTATTTTTGTGTTCAAATTGAACGTATATTTGTATGTATAATGACATTGATAAGATTTGTTGTACAGCTCTACAAAGAAGGAATTTTTGCAACTGAAGAGTCAAAAAGAAGTTTCTAGTTTGAGCAAGGCAAGGCTAAGACCAGAGATACTGAGAGGATATTTACATTTTACAGAGCAATGTGTTTTTTTCCCTGTTTATAAATAATGATTCAGTTCCTTCAAAGGCAATTTGCTGGTTTGATGTTGATCTTTGAGAGTAACATAACCTAACCCATAACCTAACTAATAATTATTCTGCTTAGAGAAACTATGTTGTATAGGGTTTCAGCACAGGTCTTTCAGCATTTCTGAGTTAATATCAGTCCAAGATGGAAGCAAATCATGGTTGGCCTGTGTGACCATCATTTTGGTAACTTTGATCCAACATTTAAACACTGACTGTTCTCTTCATCCTTGAAAGTCTACTAAGGATGACACAAACCTACCCCTGTTCTGGAAATCTCAACATAAAATTCCGAAAACAACTGTTTCCCAGGCTGGCCTGCCTGCTCTTCTGCCTAGATCAGCTGCCTCCGAATACAGTCAATGTGAACCATTGCCTGCTGATGCAGTTTGACCCTCACATTCTGCTGTGGGGACAGGGGACCCAGTCATGAGAACTGTTGGTCAACACTTCCAGAAGCACCAAATGTTTGAGAAAGAAATGATGCAATTTGAAATGTACTTCAGATAGAACTTGATCTTCTTATTGCACCCTAATTATAGCAAACACAGAATTAATTAAGAACCTGGGTCTGTGCTCTATCTTCCTTCCAGAACATGTTGGATAAAGATCACAAAATCTCCATTGGTCCAATTTACAATGTTAGGCAGACTGTGGAAAGGCTGTTTTGCATAATGGACAAGAAAACTACGGAAAGCAGTCATCCGTGCTACAGTGGTCTTTGTCATAATGCTGGGCTGCAACCTGCCCTATTGGCTACAAAGCTTCCTTTGAAACGACATTTCCGCTTCGTCGTTCCCAGCTGCCAATGTACAAAACTGTCTTCTGAAGGAGTCGCAGGCAGAGAATTGAAATCTCAACTAGTCGGTGTGTTTCTATTAAACCTTACCTGTGTATTTGCTGTCCGTAGAAAGGAGGTTATGAGTGGTAACAATTCCTTTGGCCTCATCTCTGATTTGCTCTGCTCATCTTCTGGGAAGATCTCTGTGGGATTCTGCAGTTCCCTTTCTCTGTCCTCTCCTCTGAAGCTGTTCCCAGGGCTCCCATTCTCCTTCCCCATCTCCAATAAAGAGAAGCTTGTAGGTCTTAAAAAGAAGGAATACACTGACAATTATGTTCTGCATTAGAAGCAAGAGGTTTAAAAATTTTTTTCTCCCACATATATTATTTTTAAAGCACAACATAATTTTTAGACACGCTCATTATTTGTTTATTTTTAGCACCTATCAAACCACAGCAGTTCTCCCTCCAGGCTATATTTGACAAAGTTACAGAGACTTTCCAGACCACCTCAAAGCAGAGATTAATCCAAACAATTTAAACCTCTCTCTGTTCTGCAGGAGGATGGCATTCGATTGGATTATTTAGGGAGGACAAAATGTTTTTGTTGATGAGAGAGATGAAATCCTCAGAGAGGGAAATCAATCTTATGTAGAAACCCTGGAGCATTGATCTCGGTGTACATTGACAATTTCTGGTTGTTTAGCTATTTGGAATGACCGCACAAAATGAGCAAGTTGTTATAGTTTTAAGGTTTTGGTATTTATTGGCAACCCCAGTGCTCATATGATTAATCACACATTCAGAGTGAGAGCTCAGTGGAAATTGACTGCAACACAGCAGAAACAAAGTTTTCAGTTATCATTGTGTAATAAATTGAAGCTATATCCCTAAGCAGATTTGTCTTCAATTTTCTAATTTGCCCTCTTAAAAGCGTTGTTTATACAGTAGTTAGCAAAAATGGAAGTAATTACACACAGAACTCATTCTAAGCAATTTTGTATTTATTTTTTTTCCCTCTTTATTGGTTTTCTATCTTCATTATGCAATATTTGTTATACCTAAGCAGAAACTGCTTAGCCAGGCCATGGAACGAGCACTTCCTTATACCGAGGACCGTGTTTCTTGGATATAATGCCATAAGACAAGGCCTTCTGAACAAAGTAATCCAAATGCAAACATCCTTTAATAAACCACTTTTCCCTTTGTACTTAGACTCTCTGATGCTTACCAGTGAGAAGCAGAACGGAAGGACAAATATTTTGGTTTATATATTTCATTTCGTGACATAATATTTATTCAGAAAGGAACATTCTTTCAAACACTGCTGGGTTTTTACATACACGTTTTGCATTGGAAGAATATCTGTTTCTTTTACCAAAAACCAGATGCACAAGTAGAATCATAACTATAATTGGAAATTGGAGAGCAATTTGAGGAACACAAACACTGAGAGAATAGATTTGAAGTGAGAAGTGCCAGGTAAGGAAAAGTCCGGAGTCTCTGAAGGAAGGAGCTGCTCCAGTGTTGGTGTTCTGGTAGAGACCTGTGCTGGCAAATACTGATAATGCCTCTCACATTTGTCACTGGATCTCACTGTAACGTCAAAGCAAGCAGTTGCTAGGATGTACTTGCTAAAAATAAGAGCAAAACTGTGGAACAGAAAGGGGAAACCCTGTAAGGCTGGCCTTGTGCTTCCCTAGAGAGGCTTACATACTCATAATGTACAGAAACCATAACCAGATCAGGAGAGACCTAATTACAGAGCTCAGAGATGTTAATGACACACAGAAATTTACATACAGCTGAAAATGTGAATACATCTAAGCCAGCAGTTGTATCTCCACAAGGCTGGCTTCAGAACCAATGTTTTATAATCTGGGAGCTTTTTCTGTAAGGTGGAGCCTTTCAAATAGTCAAAATCATTAATTTTTTAAGTGAACGTCACTTGCCACAAACCTCTGTTAAATTTTATTCACCAAGACTTTTTTTTTTTTAATTCGTGATTTCTTCTCTTATGCTCTCTCATAATAGGGCTTTCAAATATAATTCCTCACACTTGTCTTTCCATCTTTTGATCTCAAAATCCTGTATCTGATTTGGACACAGCAGTCTCCAAAGCAATGAGTACCCCTTTAATTTACTGAGACCTTTTAAGGAAAAAAATTACTGAGTGATTTTTCTTGGGGTTCATACAAGGTAGAAAGTTTATTTCAGGCTTATATTTCTTTTACCCGTTTGTGTAACACTATGGTTACACAGTTGACTGACTTCTTTGTTCCTTGTTCCTCTTTAGCTTCAGGGAAGCATCCCCTATATCTTTACCTGTAGTGGAGATAAGGAGTTGTCACAGCTGCTGTCCATGCAGTCCTCAAACCAGAGAGTACTGTAATAAATCCTATTTTATTTTATGGACAAATAAATGCTGAGGTAAAATATTCGAGGATCGTTGCTTGAATACTTGCCATAGCAGCGCTACTGTAATAACCACTATGACATTAATTTACTGCAATGTGCCGTAGGAAGAAGGAAGAAGGAGGGAGAAGGGCATTAAAAGAGAAAAATTACTATCCTTTGGATTTATTGGGATTGGCCTTCCTCATTTTCAGCCATCATTAGTTGATTAGGTGCTGATGACAGTATGGACAAGCGTGCTAGAATAGTTGGCTAAGAAAAGCCCTAAAGGTACTCTGTTAATTGAGATGATGTTCATATTGTACTTACTGAACATAACTGCAGACAGTGAAATAAGAGCTTAGCGTTGTGTAACAGACCACATGAACATTCACTCATTATCAGTCTGTAAAGGGGTGAAAACACTGCATATAGGCTACTATTACCACAGAAAAAGAGATAATATTAAAAACTGAAGGAGGCTATCGTGAGAAACTCTATTTTATACAGCCTTCTGGGAGGTGTTGAGAAACCTGTCTAATGTTGTTCCATAGTTTCATCAGGGAGATGTCACCGTATCAAAGGAACTGAAAACTGATTTATGCCTTCATCTTGCAAGAGACATGCACCTGAACATAGTGCAATAGCCAGATTTGCTTACCCACTAGAAGCTTAAATGCTACTGCTACTCTTTTGGTGCTTATATTCCACATACTTTAAATTTTAGGGCAATGGGAGAAAATTGCACAGAAATTCCACTCTTTTAATCTTGTCTGTGAAAAGATCATCATACATGAAGAGAGAAATGTGTGTACTTCTGCACAGAGTCTGCAATGCAACAGATATTTGGAATCAACAGTAGTATTTTAGGAACAATGGTAATGCTATTACCAATAACTCCATAACGTTAAATAATTCAATATAGATATTAGCCTGTTTCTGGCTTTGGCCGGAGTGACTTTCAAACTCAGTGCCTAGACAGTCAGTCACATGAAAAAACCTCTAAAAGCTTTAGAATGGAATAGACATCAATTTAAAGGATCCCTTGAACTTTTAGGCAAATCCACAACTTTTTTTCAAACCAATAGTCCTATGAATATATTATCCGCAGACCAAATTATCCCTGTATCTGAAGCACTGTGCTCTTAAAGTTCAAAATTAAAACAACTCTTTCAGAAACCTGAGAAAATTAAATCTAACCATTAGCATCTTCATATTGAACACATTCAATTACAGGTAACAAGTCCTCAGCAACATCAGAAACAATTCACACAGAACTATGAAAACTCACAAAATGTCGTTTAGTCAAAAAACAACATTATTCCTACTCATGAAATTTCAGTATCACCTCTGTTAAAGATGAATATCAGTATTTACTAGCCTGTTATGGTAGCTAGCTAGGGCTTAGTTGGTAAATACTCAGCCTGTGAGATGGTGACTGGCAAAACAGTTCTTCCTGAGCCAAACAGGAACTCATTTCCTTTGGTCATTCATGAGCCAGAAATTTAATCTCACTATAACAAGATCCATTAACAATTCGTACACTAGAAACACTCAGAAGCCTGAGTCAAAAAAGAGCACAGAACTTCAGACGATGCCTATTAGGAGCAGTGTACAGCAGATCAGAACAGTTGAAAAAAAAACCACGTTTTTTGACTTAGCTAATGCTTCAAGTGCATTACTACACAGTCAAATCGGTAATTACATATACAACCGGGTGTTCATGCTCACAGATACTGCTGTCTTCACTAATATTTAGCCCAGTTTTCTTATGGGATGGTATTAGCATTCAAAGGCTTCTGCCATGAGATTCTTCTTACAGTAAATATGGTTCTATCTTTAATCGCCAGTGAGATAATAAATGGCATTGCCTTCTTTCAGACAACATAAGTTGTGACTTTGGCATTCAGCTCAGTGGAAAGGAAGTAGTGATTGATCACATTATTGGGTATCTAGACACAATGTGGCAGCATCTTTAGTAAAAGGCTTCGAAACTCAAGCAAAGGTAGCCACAAGAAAAATAAAGAATATTTGAAGAGTCAAGATAAGGAATCAAGACATCGAAAATAAACAAGAGCTTCAGGATCAGAGACATGCAATATTCTCAAAAATGTTAGCACAACAATATTCCATTTAAAATACTCATCCAAGTAAGCTCTAACAGAATCAGGCTTTTACAGTTCATGTTGTCTGTCTGTTTCTAGAATCATTGGGATTGTGGATTCGTGTATTGCTGTCATGGCAGTGACAGAGAACAGAGCTGTTTAAACTGCGCTTTACCAAGACCTGTCAACATTTGAACTAGAAGAGTGATGGATTTGACAGGTTTGGGAGATACTGTTTCCTGTCACTACCTGGGAGGGCTGACACAAGAAGTAGAAATCCACCAGGCCCGAGCGCTGAGATTTTCACCATGTCTTGAAGCTGGCCAGGCACGGTGCTGTTGCGTAACTAAGGACAGGACAATAATTAGAGTAAATGTTCAATGTGTAAATCAATCACAACAGAGCCCAGTTATCTGCAGAGTGGGAAAACACAGGATGGGGTGGAGCAACACAAGAAGGTAATGGAGTCTGTGACAATGCCACGAGATTGGTGAAGACAAGGAACATGAAGTCTCTGTCCAAGTTTTCTCTTTGTTACCAAACATATTACTGTGAAACAAGGATGAATTGGGTAGAACCAGAAATTCTGTATGACTAACGATACCTTGACTTCGTAGAATTCAAAAAATACAGCACTATTTTAAATAAACATGTTAGAATATTTTTCTCCCACCACAAGTGTAGAAAATCAGTTGGTCTAAAATAAATAATAAAAAAACCCCACAACAACAAACATCTTCCCATTTGAGTTATATTTCTTACAGAAGAACTACAGAATGAGAACTTGCATCTTAAAAACATTCACAGAAGAAACATTATTACAAGTTATTGGTTGGATGCAGTATTGGGCCCATTGCAAACACAGATTTGACATATGCATTGTCAGGTTCTCTAAAAGTATCTAGCCCCTCCTGCTGTCATTTTTTACAGCTGAAACTCAACCTTCTTTGTCTTCATTTGTGCCTTGAAGGCACATTACAGAACCATGCCTACTTTGGTAACATGCAAAGCCTTTTACCCCAAAGATGTGGAAAGTCACTGCCTCTGCCACATGTTTGCATGGCTTCTATCCCTTTCCTCAGCAGGTATAAAACCACTGTACTCATCCACTTCAACCAGAGCGTGTACCAGGCTGCTACTCCAGTCTGCCAACCAGATTAAAATACCGAGATGGCCATACCTTGCTGTAGTTCCTTTACTCAATGTTGCTTTCGTTACTATAACTCTTCGTTCTCCCAAACACCATTGCAGTCTTCTCCTCTCCATACCACTAGATGCAGGGAAATGTGACATCAGGCGTGTAGTGTCTTGCTGATAGCAGATGGAGCTTCCAGTCTAAACTGCTCTTCCATTGCAGTGCTACACTGATCAACAGAGACAAGCATTAGCCAGTGTCACAGGAAGAGAATAGGGTCCATTTTTCAGAACAGTGGGTGAGAACTGATTTTTTTTCCCCACCTTTTTAAGACCTTCTGCATTTAAAGCAAAGAAAAAAATGTGAAGTGTTTATATGGGACATGAAAATGAGCAATATCCTCATAGCTAATTATATGCACTCAAACTTACTTAGTCATTTTTTTGTTTTGTTAATCTATATAATAAATGTATGCTAACCTGTTTTTGCAAATGACCAGGTACCCTGGGAGTCATGAAATTTAAGCTGAATTTCTTGTAACACAATTTAGCATGTGCCATTGGAGGTGTTATTAAGACCATTCCTCAGGACTCTAGCACCTATGAAGCAGTTCAGTTACACAGCACAGTGCTTTATCTTCCTCCTCCAATTTTCTGTGAGAGAAGATTAAAACATAGGTACCGTTATGGCAGAAACCACCTTTGCATCAGGAAGTCTAATGAACAGCACAAGTCAATGCATTATGTTATTCAACTCATCTGCAGTCCACACTCAATTAATGCACATTTTTAGCACTTTCCTGCCAGTTACTATTGGACAGTAAAATGGTATCTGAGCTTCTTGTCTCCAGGTTGGTAAGAGAAAGGGTTAGGGGCCAGAAGGCTGAGGAAGGATGAGTCTCTTGGAGGAGGGGGTAGGAAATTAATTTTAAAAATCTTCAAAGTGTTTAATTTTGCTACATATAAGCATATCTATACAGCTCTTAGAGAAGGTTGAATCACTAGCAAAACAAAACATGCTGGATTTGTACACATCCTCATCAAAACAAGCAGATGATGCCTTTCTTTCCCCGTGTTATGCTTTTTGTCAAGGGAAAGATGATATTTCTTTCCCTTCAGAGAGAGTGACCACAGTCTTTCAACATTTTCAAAATCTCATTACATGCTATTCTCATCCAGGGTGGCCACCACTTCTTAATGTTCCTGAGATCTGGAAATGAATCTGTCCCATCCCATTACTGCCCTTGGAAGAACTCAGGCCAGATTAGTGACTATGAATGTGGTGCCACCAAGGACTGTTTAAAGGTAGCAGAAGAGACAGTCAAGTGTAAAATAGGAGATTTGGGGTTATGGGGATTTATGGGTAGCGTAGACAAAAATTGTAGCAGGAAGGAATCAGTGAAGGGACTATTGCTAGAGATTAGGGGACATCAGATATCAGACTACAGGGGAGAAACTAGTAAAATTATATAAGCCCAAAGTTATAAGAAAAATACATCATTATATTTCTAAAGCTGTATCTTGCAGAGTTTTAGAATCTTCTGAAGCAAAACAAGCTGTATCTCAGGTGGCACTCCAAAAGTGTCTAGGGAGACTGGCTATGTTTGACAGATTTTCATTTTGTGGCAGTGCTCATCTTTTGAGAAAGAACAATATTAGCCTTTTTATATGCATCTTTACTATGCCTGTCTTCACTGACTTTTCTAAGAAATCAACAGGCCAGGTGCCAATCAGATCTTCTACCACTACCTCCTGATATCAGAACATATTTTGCCGCTTTTTTCTTGTTGTTTTGGTTTGTATTTTCTCTCTCTTACTTTCCATTAAGTATTTCCAGACTCCCTGGAACTCCAAACCTCTAGGTAATATCCTGAGCAGCTGCTATAAAAACAACCGAATGTGTTTCACAATGTTCATCATTCCTGCAGCACTTGTCCAACTACTAACCCAGTAAAAAATGCTGCAACAGATTAGGATCTTTAGTTTTACTTTTTAGCAAGCAGGATACACAGATCATAGACTTGGAAAGGGAATATTTCCTTTAATGATGGCTCTGTAAAAATAGCCATTACTACAGAAGATCAAATAATTAATTGTGAATAACACTGGTTAATTCAGCTCATTTTTTCATTTTCGTAGGTAGTTTGTGAACAGATGCTGAAGTGTGTTGCATACTCACAATTTCTAAGCATTTGTGGTTTCATTTGGGAGAACAATTCTTGGCATATTGCTGTTCATTAGAGGAATTCTCTGTTCACGTAGTTCGTTGAGTCACCCATGGCAGCAGCCTGCCTCCATGGCTTCATTCTTTCTGTGCCAGGCTGCTCATCCCCCCTCCAAAGCCAGTTACACCAGCACAGCCACCCAGTGAGCAAACTTTATCTGCAACAGATAATAATATCAATTACAGGATGTCAAAAAAATAGTGTGACGGTATGATACTATTCCTTATGAGAGAGAGCTACACTATTTTTGAGTCAAAATACGACTGTATAGGAAGAGATTGTACTTGCAAGATTAATTATCCTGAGTATTCTCGAGAACCTATTTCTTTGCACATCTGTGGGTTGGAGGAAATGGAATAAGGCACCGAACAAAAACCAAACCAACAAACAAGAACTGTAGGTAGTAGATGCATAAGTAGATTCAGAAACTTTTAAATATTTGGGAATGGCTGCTTGTTTTATAGCAATAGCAAAATAGGTATGACCTGTGCAACTTTCCTATGTTCCTCTCCAACCTACAACATATGAATTTACCTTCTAACTGTGCAACATTATGCAAGTGACTAGCATAATGCATACAGACTATTTTAAGATATTTTTAATTTCTCAGTCAGCTTCACAATGGAAAGTAATTTTTTAAGGCCTGAAACTGTTTACAATATGTACATTCTCATTGCCTTTTGTCTTTTAACTGCTGAATGTGTCATTTGGCAACTTTTCCTTTAAAACCCAAGTTCCCTTAGTGAAAAGGGTTACGAGTGATACTTTCTGGTCCTCCGGACTACCCTTGAATGATTTAGGTTGGTTCTTCAGAAGCTCCAGATCATTCCAGTGATTCCTCACATGCTCTGTGCCACCAGCTGGAGGATTCTGCATAAACAGAATGAAGCGGAGATGATTTTTTTCATTTGGCACACCAAGCATACACCCACACTGCATCACTCAGCGCAGGGGTACCAGTTATCTCAGCGTGAGCTGGTTAGCACTATGCTGTACCCTAACTGGCCAGTGTGCTGGCCCTACTTGTTTAGTGAACTAACATGAGTATTTCTATATTGTAGTTCACAGAGTGAAAACATAACCTAGGGCTCACAAAACAGTAGGTAGAAAGGCTAGAACAGACATGGTTTTGCCAGCTAGGGGCTCCTTAACAGAGGAATTCTCAAATAATTTTGTTAAGGACCGGTTACACAGCTACAGTTAGTTTTCTATCACTTGTGCGGTGAATGTGTTTAGAGAATCAACTTCTGTTTAATGCTATTTTTGTTTAGAAATTCTTAAAGTACATTTCTAAAATTCACAGGCACATTTGCTAGCAAGATGAGAAATAGCTGGGGCCACCCAAAGCTGTTAGACATGTTCTATAAAAGAAGTGAATGAACATAGCAGATTAGACACCAAATTGGATATTCAAGAACGTGCAACAAGGTTTGTACAATCAATAGAACCTTTTTCTTGCACACTGCCAAAACAGATTGCAGTTGCAGTGTAGCGGACCTCAAAAATCAAAATAAATAGGGACTCTTCGACAACGAAAAATGCCAGTTTCAGTGTATTCCTGGTTGTATTGCAAGAGAGAATCCTGTGAACTGTAGGAGCAAAGATTAGAAAAGAAATAGGATGAACAAGGGTTCCCATTACAAATCACATGTCGTGCTTTGCTCTGGACTCAAATAAGGAGCACTTCTATTCACTGCATACCATGTGTAACATATGGCCACAAGGTGTTCTGCAGAACCCAATATGAAACCAGGATAGAGTTCATTTCTACCATCTTGCTGGGGTGCCCTAGCATTCTCCCTTTCTTCTGTCAAATGTTCTGTTTTGACTGTGACTCAGGAAACCCCAAAGGGCAGTCAAGACATGGCACAGCCTATTTTTGACGTGCGGCCAAATACTATTTTAATTGGTCCAAGATCAACATTCTGATAAAACTCAGAAGAGTCTGAGGAGCTGAAGCAGTAGTGGAGGCTGCACAAGTGCAGATGTGCCTTAGGGCATGCCTAGGCAGTCAGGTGCAGACAGCTGCACCCCAGCTGTGCGTGCGTGTGGAGCTGCACAGCTGGAGAGGAGCCAACAGCAGTTTGGAAGCTGCATAACCACACTAGCATAAGACTGAAGCAGAGATGGCATGAGCATGGCAGACCTGCCCATGGGCATGTGGCTAATCCAGCTGGCTGAATACACTCATATGCTTGAAAACAGCCAAATGGCCAAGTGCCTCACTGAATCAGGCCTGAAGTTTGGGCTCTTTTATTCTGAAAAAACTTTTTAAGAATCATTCGCTTTAGGGAACCAATGGCACTCAGACACCAAGTAATAAGCACCTATGACAGGAATAATTAAAATGTTATGAAAAACACAGAATGAAGGAGAAAAAAAAAAGCCAAAATGATTATAATCTTAGGGAAATACACATTTACCAAGTAAATAATAGGGTTTTCTGACAGTCTCAAATAATTAACACAAATCTAAACCCTCTGGTGTTCACTCTCAGGAGAGACATTCGAGACAGATACACCCAAGAGAATGCAGCTGATGAAAAGGGAAATATTCCAATCTCCTGGCTAAACAATGTGCTTTGTGTAGATTTTTTATTAAATATTTTAAACAGGAAATTAAAATAAATTGATAATTGTTGCACGATGCTCTGATACCGAGGTGCTATGGATGTTTCAAACATACCAAACCCAAAAAAATTCAAAGTTAATGTTGAAAGTCCGCACTTAACATACGTATCATCCTCATTACTATTAATGGCAATGTCTAACACCTAGACTGCAGCCCTGGAAATATTTTCAGAAGTAACTTCATGAACCTGAGCTCAAAGGGAACGTTCATGGAGCCTAGATCAGTTTATTACTCTAAAGATAAAGGGATATACGCTGCTATGCTTTTTTTTTTTTTCAAAGATAGCAAAGAATTCAAATCAAATAAGTCTTTCTGATCTTTTTAACCTCTTTTACACCCTTCTTATTTCAACATTTTCTAAGAGGAATTGAACTAATCTGTCACAGCATTACAACATTTCCGCATGATCTGGAGTCACAAAACTACTGTGAACTCCAGCCATCTTCAAAGTGAAGGGTGACAAGACTGGACTACAGTTCAGACTAGCAAGTAAAGCATATCTTATTTCATGGAACCTACATGGGAATGTCACAACATTATCACATTTTTATTCAGCAGTTTGAATTAATGTGTCAGTGTTAGTTACAATAAACCTTCTTTTGCAGACTTTTCTTGTGTACTTGCTCCACTACACATACGACAAACTAAAACTTGCATTCTTAGTTGTATAGTGGCTGCATTAAACTAGACTATAGCTTAAAACCAACCATCATTGATCATCTTAAAGGTCTTTTCCAACCTAAATCATTCTATGATAAACTTGGATCTAACTGGGGCAGTTTTTCCTTCTGAAAAGGCTCTGGTAGAAAACTCTTCACTGATGTCCTCAATGGCCAGGCAAAGGTGCATGGTTGGCAGGAGACCTGCCCATGCTGAGCGCCCACGGGGGCCTGTCGGCTTAAACTCACCCCCCTGCTGCCTTCTGCAGCCCCTCTCTCTTCAGTTATGGCCAAAGCAGGTCAGATGCAGCCTGGAATCTGGATTTCAGATCTTCAATGCAGGTTAAAAGTGCTTTTACAACTCAACCATTTGCTACACTACACTAGTTCACATCTCACTGGCTGCCTTGAAATTCGCTCACCTCATTCCTGGGCAGCCTTGCTGCCAGGTGACAGCCATGAAGCCTTGGCTTCATTTCCTTCTGTCCTGCTATAATATGTAGCAGATTGCCCTGCAAAAAGCGTTCTGGAGCACAGGAGCCTCACAATTCCAGAGACCACCCCAAAGGTCCCCTCCCCAACTGCAAAGAACATGCAGATGATACATATCGTTCTGCAAAAAAATACAGCTACTCATTTATTTCCTGAAAACCAGGACACAACTGCGTTTTGAAATAATAAAATCTTCAATGAAACAAAACATCCACCCAAATTTAACTTCAAATGCAAACTCTGCTCCCACAGAAGTCAGTAGGGAAATTTGTCACTGGTTTCTTTAACAATAAGATCAGGCCACCTGCCTGGATCTCCCAAGTGCCAGATCTCTACATTATATCATTATTGTTATTTGTCAGAATCCTGAGAAATATGCTACACACCTCCCCATATAGATAAAAGGACATAATTTTGAAAAAATATGGAAGGCTTATCCTGTTTCCACACCACCTTTGAGACAGTTGAGGAACTAAGCAGGTGTCTCATATCTAACTCATGTGTGAAGTCAAACAAAATATCAAACCCTATTCTAGTTCTCCTGTTTATATTATGATGCAGGCCTTTAAACAGTTCCACTTCTAAGTATATTATCTTGCAGTAGGAGAACAAGTTTTTGCTTACATATTTACACATTAAAAGAAGATGTTGCAGGTTGTGATAGGTTTTCTCTACTTCTTAGGGATATTTCTTGAAATGTTTGCCAGGAGGTTATAAGGTACATCGCATGATATGGCAGTTACTAACATACTGTAACTATATTTTCCCAGTCAATGACAGAATAAACGGATATTTATAAAATGTATGAATGTTGGTGTATCTGTTAGTACTTCCTTAACACTACAACAAAATTCAATATTCTAAAATTTTCAAACATAATTTTCAGTCTGCTGTGCATATGTGCATAAACTACATGTATGAACAATTTAGTACATTTACATGCAGAGCAGCTATAATAGTCTCTGCAGAGTACTGCTACATCCTGAAAAAAACCCCAACAAACTAGTTTGTATCTGAAAAATATTGAAAGCAAGCTTTAAAATTGCAGAAGCGTTTTAAACAGAGACACAAATAGTAAGCATGTATAAAAGTACTTTTAGCATGAAAGTTTAACACGTTGTCAGAACATTAAACTTCCCAATAGCTATGTGAGATAAATATCATCTTCATATTGGAAATGAGTAGAGGAATATTTTGCTCCTCTAGAGGATCCTCTGTGGAACCTTATGATGAAGTCCTGGCCTCATCTGTGGAGTGCAAGCTGTTTGCCACTATTTCAAGTATAAAAAAAACAGACTGGTTTTTGGTGCTCCTGAAAAAGCCAGAGAACACTCTCATCAAGTGCCAACCTGCATCAGGCCTGCTCAACCTCTCATCCCAATGCAAAACAAATATGATGTATTGAATGACAGACTGTACAAACCCAACTATTTTGGACTGTCACAAAGGCTGACTAATGTTCTTGAGTTACACTGCTCACAGATTAGTATTCATCCCATCTATAAAGTGTTTACCATGATGACAATTTATTCTGTTAACAACTGAGCCCTGCTAAAAACGTCCGAAGTTTGGGACATATCAGTCGTTATCATTATGTTTACCTGCTTTAACAACATTTCAATGAGTTCAACTATAAGCTTAACAATGAAAAAAATTCCGATTTGGTATGCAAAATATCTAAAGATAAAACGCAAAACTTTTCAGAGTGATCATTACAAGTCCTCCCCACCATTTTCTTTATTTTAAATATTGTTTGTATAACAAATGGTCCCTTACAAGCAACACAGGAAAAAGAAAGTTCAGAAAATGCATAGTTTTCAATCTTCAAAATGTGTCTGCATATAAAGTGTATCTTTAAGGAGAATTGACTGTCAGTGACGGGTACAGCAGAAACTTTATCGCACTTTTGCTGTGCATCTGAAAACCTTGCCAAACACTTTAGAATTCAACAGCATTTAAAGTTAACGAAATAAAGGCAAAAGTTTAATATGTCTGGGATATGTGCTTCCCCTGTGTTGTGATACTGCATGTCTTTTCCCTTCATTTATAAATTTTTTACCTGAGAAAAAAGAAAATATATAAGCTGAACTCTGACTCCTGCAAAATACTGCTTCCGTGCTTCACACTACAAGTGATGGAAAATAAGGTGTGTATTTCCCAGAAGAACTTCATATCATTGTTTGTTAAGTACCTATTTCTGGAACCACAAACACTACACTTCAGTTTTTCTTCTCTAATGAAAACAGTGATTTTCTGTCCTGCAGGGTTGTATTGAGAACTCCAAAACACTGATACGAGGCTTTTTATCTAATATTTAAAAACAGGGGGGTGAGGGGAAAGCGTACAACAGCTAAACCTTTAATTTCTTTACAAAGAGTTGTTGTCCTTGGGAAGACATAACATCCTTTACAGCTAACACTGATTCTATTTCTACAATCTCAGATATATAGTGTAAGATTAAAAAAAGCAGATTTTCTTTTCTAAATTTCAAATAGTATATGTGATTATTAATACCAACTTTCTTATCTAAAATGATGAAAACAGACTTATACCCTTGGTTATATTTCACGCTATGATAAATATATCAGAAATGAACATCTGTCTTCACTTTCAATTTCTGAACACTACTAATGAGTGACTATTTCTTTATTCTTACCTCTAATTTTGAACAAATGGGTTGGACAATGCTTATATTAATACTATGAATTGCATTCTCTTGTAGTATTAGATATAAATATACATATTTTTAATCTATATCTGACCTGCCACATCAATTTAAAATTATGATATGAAACAATGTAGGAGCTAGTTCAGGTTCTGTTAAAAGACAAAAAACAATGTACAGGCTTATCTAAAAGAATAATTAAGATGCAGCCATTCTAAGCTGTTCTAAGCAATATATTTGCAAAAACATTAATTCTTTTCTAAGTTACACTCTAACTTGTTGTGGTTTTTTTTTATCTTGAGGAAGAAACAATTTGGCAAATCCTACTTGCTCAGAGTGCTTCTCTGATTTCAGGTTAGTATTCTTATTAGAGTTCTGTGTACTACAAAGTCAGATCAATAAACTTTATGGGCCAAATTTGGACTAACAAAACCAGGTACAACACTGGCAAAGTTAAATGAATTGTCCGTGCTTGCATCAATGATAAACTTGACTTTTTATTACACGTTACAAAAAGAGAAAGAGAAAATGCTAACAAAGGTTTAACTTGGACATGCATCGTATATACTTTATCTTAAAACATCTACTTTTAGTTTTTAATTGTAGGGATGTTCTGTAAAGAAATACGACCTTATAGGGCATTTTCAGGAACAGAACAGTCTATATATTAAAAGGCAGCAAATGATTCATAACTACTTAGCGGTCAGGCCTGTGGGGCCATGCTTCCCATGTGAAATTTTTTTCTGCATTGCAAACTCTTACATTAAATTGTGATAAATGAAGAGCGGAGGCTATTCATACAAATCAATGACTTTAGTGTATGTGTCATTAGCCTGAGAGATGCAGGCAGCGGTCACTACTATAAATCATGTGATGATCTGCTGTCTGCGACTCGATGCAAGCAAGCAGATGCATTAGGAAGGTTAAAGAATGAAATTAATCTGTGCATTTCCTTTTTTTTTTTTTTCTTTTAGTCACCTGGTCATACGGAAAGAATTAAAATCACATGATCCAAAGTTAAACCAGCTACAGAACAGTAAATTGGCTAAGTTAGATGTCACCTTTCAACTTAAAGTTAATTAAATATTAATGGGATTAATTTATTCATCATCACATGAAAAGTAAAATATATAGAATAGGTAAAATTCACCAGTGCTCCTCACACAGGAGTTAATATTATTAATCGCTTTTAATGCAGACTGTGGCATGAGACCACATGTAAGAGATCAAGCACACCGCAAAATGTGCTCTGATACTTTTAAGTGCAGCATATTTCTTCCTTCGCATTTTATAAATCCAGTGTTTAGTAACCCATGGCCATGCTCTTCATCCCGGTACCTTGGAGTGGGTTATGAATATGAGTCAGGGTGAATGTATTACTGATGATAGAATACATTTCCAGGTATCTGTGACTTGGAGTGTTAATGGTGAGCGTGCAAAAGGGGTCAGGGACAGTAAAAAGAGATATGGACAATATAATTTTAAAACAGGAATTAATGAATTTGGGAAGGCCATATTTGATATAATGTTAGGCCAAAGCCTTCAGTCTTTACTCAATACTTACTCAGGCAAAACACCCACTGACTTCAACGACAGATTCCTGGGGTGAGGACTAAATACACCCCAAGAGTCAGATTGTGAAGAATTTCTTCTTTTACAGAAGAAGAAATTGGGAAGATCATGCAAGAATCCTACCTACGTCCTACTGCATCTGTGTAGATCCTACAGGAGATCATACACATCTCTTTACCCCCAGTTCACCATTTCCCCTTCGCAGTCTGATGTTACTTAACAAGGAACAAGCCAATATGTTCCAGAGCAGGAGGCACGGAGCAGGAGTCATGCCCAGGAGGAGCAACACTCAACACAAGTGTGCAGTGCTCCCAAAGTCAAGCAATACATTGGTAAGGACTCAGGGATTTGGCCTCTTATAACTAACACAGACTGTAATAAGGAATCTTGAAAAGGGTTTTTAAGACTGCTTTGAGCTAGCAGTTGACTATGGGCACAATCAAGTAGGAAAGCAAATTAATGGCAGGAGTGGCTGCATTTCAAAGGTGCTTGAAGCAGTCCATGTGCATAAAATAGTGCAGAACACCTTTACGCGTATGAAGGGCACTATAAATCAATAAAGTATAAGTTAGCTTGGACAGTGATAAGATAAGTATTGCATGTGCTTCATTCACTTAGTTATCCTTCCGAAAAAGATAATACACTCAATGTAGACATATTTCAATTGAATTGATAGTAGATCAGGACTGAGCAAGCCTGGAGACTGAATTACTTTTATCCATCCCATCAAGAATAAGGAAGAAGTTGCAAGCAAAATCAATGTCAGAAAGGTCTTACTGTCTCTTACTATAGAATACCTACAATCCCTTATAATAAAATTTACTAAAATGAATAATAACTATTAAAAATAAACATCTATCCTGTTATGGTGCAAACTTCTAGCAGGTTAAGCACTAATGACATTAATTTAGATTTCTAAATTCCTCAAAGACAGAAAAAAAGAACAAAAAATGTTTAACGCAAATACCACACAGAGATTTTGGGTCGCTGGTAGAAGCTATGCTGTAACAACAGAATACCCAAATTATCCCAGACCTACCTGACAATTTATTTACATGGCTCTGCAGCCTGCGATGTAGGCAGCCACTCCAAAGAAAGCACGATTAGGCCCAGCTTAGGTAGTGAGTAAGGAGAAAAAGGGGGCAACAATGTCAGACACACTGATGTAGAAACTTCCAGACTCCAAGTACACAGCTGATTTTCTGTAACAAGGCATAGGCGGCTTTCATCACAGATTGTGCAAAATCAGAAGCACTTAATTTTAAAGACAGGACCAAACATATCTGACCAAGTACTTTAAAGTTAAGCGTGCAATTAAAGTAAAGATCTCTGTTGCCCAGGCTGAGGCCTTCACATGCAGCAGTAGGGCCAGCAGCCGCTCTAGGCTGCACCCTTGGAAGGACACGTCCAGCTCCTACCAAGATCACAGATGAGATTCTTTGAAGTACTTTATTGGATACATTTCTTTCTTTCCTTATGTAAATTCAGTGATTTTAGCAATTCACATCACAGTGCTGCTTAATTTCCAGGGAAGTTATATTTTTGCCACATCTCCAGATTCGAGGCAATTTTGATGAAGCAAGAGAAAGACGTATTTTAAACACAAACGAAGGGAGCCATAATGCAAAAATAGGACATGGCTGCTATACCATAATTGCCTTTTAGGAAGCAGAAGGGAGCTCTGAAAAACTTGGGTAGAAACCTGTAAAAGTGCCTCTCCATGACCATCTGAATATGAAATAAGAAATAAAAAATATTATGTGGATGAAATCGCTCCTTCCTTTTGGAGCAAATCCATGCTTCCTTTTTAGTGACTAATTCCTGATTTTTATATCACACGTCACTTTTGAGTAAATGCCAAAAAAGAAGCAAAAGCTCTTTCCAGTCAGTTGATAATTTTATACTGTAGGTTTAAATTGCAGGTCGACAGGAAACCTGGTTTTAATTTTTAAGTGTTACATTAAGAAACTAAAATATTTCTTACAAAATCAGCTAATTTACTGCAATGCTTGATCCCATACCCAGTTTATTTGCCTGTTTTAGGGACATTTGGGGAATGCACTTTGCATTATGTGGCTGAACCAGGCTCCTTTCATAATCATATAGTAGCCATTGCATGAATCACCTGCTATCTTGGTATTTCCTCAACACAACTGTTTCTTTCCAGGTCCTCCCTCACACTGGACCCCACCATGCCAGATACTGATTGTTCTCATTTCCAATTAGCTTCAAACCAAAGGCATGCAGTAGCTTACAGAATTAGCTCAGCTCCCTACACACGCAGCCGAGAGGCTGTTGTTCACAGAGCCCCACCTGGTCCTCTCGTGAGAATAAGGACGGCCTGTGTAAGGGCAGGAGTCACAGCCAGACCCTTAAACAGTAATTATGTCTCCCTTAAGCTACAAGGACCCTTCTTTGGATCAAAAGAACTAGCGAACTTGTTAATGTCCTTCTACCGGTTGCGTCTAAAGCATGCTGATGAATCGGTGTTGACATTGCTAAACAAAGGTATTACCAGCAGATTACACCCAGGAACCTGGACGACTGCAGAAGGAGGGCAACGCGGACCCTTGGGCTGGCTGTATCTCTCAATTACCACACAACAGACTAAAACACAGGGTCGTGGATAAAAGTGAATAAATGTTTCTAAATTCCTATCTTAAACACACTTAAGCTTAAAGCTATCTAATTGAGGATTTAAAAGTATGTATGCTTTATGAAGCTGTGGCTACCTGCTTCATTCTCTTGCTCTTATTTTTGCTTTTATCCTTTTAGTCTTGAAGAAGCCTAATTAGAAGCTTGAACAGGGCTCTCTCTCCCTGCCCTTAAATCAGTAATTGGCTTCAGTGCAGAGACTGTCAGGAAATTAACACATCACAACATGACAGCTGTTAATTTTTTCTCCTTATTTGTCATATGAATCACTGCTGATTTGCCAGAGTGCATAACAAATTAGTGGTCTGTAATCAGCGGCCTCTCTCCTGTGTGCAGCACCTACTTGTTTTTCTCTTTTTCTCCTGAAGTCCATTACTTCACTGCTTCAGCAGGAATGACTGTTGCTAGGTGTGTCATTGTCAATAAATCAGAATAAGCAAATGCTAAAAGCGCAAGAAGCTCTTTAAACTTTGATGAAGGCTTTTAGTTACATTTTTAAACTTACACTTGGAATGGGATTTTTTTTTTTTTTAAATTGTCACTCCCTGGCATAATATATTGTCAAGTCCTCTGGTATCATCTTAAGCTCTCCATTCTTTACAATGTAGAGCCGAAAATGTGATTTTCAAAAATTAGAAAAGATATATTTGTGAAGACAGTTCTTAAAACTGTAAGGACTGCTGCGGACCCTATGCCAATAAATAAAAATTAGACACAATGCACAGTAGAGATTTTGCCTTGAGGTATACATACTGTATTTTTGTATTAAAAACTCTATTTAATATGAGGTGCCATGCTTCACCCACCAGTAGGGATATATGTATACAAAAAAAGCCTTGAGTCCAAGTACAAAACCACAAAATTTGGAAAAAGTGAGTTAAATTCTATCCCTCTAGATAGTAGTGCAACACAATCTGAGTATTTTTGGCCACCCTTTTTCTAGTTTGTGTGTTTTACAAATGATGACGGATATGATGAAACCCAGGAGAATAATACACAATAGTATGCAAAAGCTGGAACTTTTCTTCCTGTGTATCTGAACTATGCTAAGAGCTGTTGTTCAAATGACAGTTTAAGACGTCTACTATTGGCTGGTGTTCTTATAAAATCAGTAACACTTTGGGAACGTGAACTGGAAAAATTAAACCTTAAATTATCTGTTGTACATAACTAAACTGAATGGATCCATTATGTTTTCATTATCTTATATCTCAGACAAAGTAAATAAAACCAGGAACATGATATATTTCTTTAGCAAAAGGACCTAGTATGGACCCTGTCCTATGTTTCCTAATTTGTATTGAAACATATTTAAGTGTAAGTTCCCTGTAATTTTCTAAGTCTTCATAAAATAGTCAATTTCCTTACATCTAACCTAAGTAAACTACTTAAAAGCAAGAACAACAGAAGGTGTGGGAACCTATACTCCTAAGTAAAATGCTGCACAATACTTTGTATACATCACACCTTTTTATCAAGACTCAAACACTCCATCTTCTCCGGAAAGACATGAAAAGAAAAACATATTCTATGCTTCAAATGGTACCTGAAAGCCGGATCTTTCAGAAGAACCGTGGCTTCATGCAACCACGCACCTCTGCTGTGAGCAAGGTCAACATCACACCAGGGGCAGGGAGGGGGATCACTCCTCCAAGGTCACTCTCATAAGGTGCTGGCCCTGATCCAGCAAAGCACTTACACACCTGCTTTGTTTTTAAGGTGAGCGTGTATTTAAGTGTCTCAGAGACAAAGTGCTCAGTGTCTTACAGAGCTGTATGTCTATGTTCATGAGTAAGATTTATTTCTTGATTCATAGACATCACACAGTGGACTACTACTCTGTCTCCATGGGTAATATTAACATTTTCAATAAGACTAATTGATAATTATAACTGCAACATTGAAAAGTATCTTTAGAAGAATTTTCCCTACAGTTAATTGGTGCTTGTATTCACATATTTACACAAATATTTAATGGTTATTTTCATGAAAAGATCTAATTATTAAAAAAATCTAAGTAATTAGTTTATTTTTCAGTATTACATGTATTTTCTGCTGTGATTTATGTTTTAAAAAACAATGAAGGTTTACCTACCTCTAGGAGCTTAACATAAAGCCTTGATATTTGCATTCTCAAATGCAATTTGAGTTTTTTTAAAAATATTTTTTCTTCAACAAGAAAAAGCAACTTGTTTCAGAAATTTTGTTTTGTTGTTAGTCTTAGTATCTTCTTTATTTTTAGTAAAATGTAAACTTTCCATTTTCTCCATTAAATTTTGGTTTAAAAACACAACTTTATATTTACATTACAGAATCATTTACCCTGAAAAGACCTCAAATTAGCTATTATACAGTGCATGTAGTAGAGGGCAACTCTTCCAGCCTTTTTGAAATGCCACTACAAAGTGAATCTCAATAGTAACTAAAAGGAGTTCCTTGACCTACTGTAGCACCAACACACAGAGGGACTGTATTAGGCATCTAGAAGTCTTTAATAGGGCTTCTGTAGCAGACAGCCTTTGTGCAGAAAGGTCATAAGTGAGCACTGTTTACTGAGTCTATAAATTAGTATTTTTTTAGCCTCACCAGATTCTGCATGTCAAAAGCAGTACTAAGAAAATTACGGTGAACCAATTTGTGTTTCAAAACTCAGATTCAAAAAAACATTTTCAGTAATGCGTTGAGAAAAAGTCAGCAAATCAACTAAGAACAAAACCATAGCAAAATCAAAGTCACATAGAAACATTGAACAACACTAAATTACCTACAGGTTTTCAAACCCTTTGTCACGAGGAAAATAATGGTACAACACCCAACACATGTGAGGTCACTGTGTAGTTGTGCAGCATGTGTAGACTCATTTGCTCATCTAACTACTTTATCACCACTTCTGGATGTACCATGCTCAAAATATGCCATCATTAATTAAAATTCAGAGCAGAGAAAATACCAGTTGTGCTTGGTCAGAAAGGAAAGAGTTGGCAGGTTACAGCCAATGCAGCAGCCATGCTTTGCTCTGGCTTTCGGGTGTTGGGCTCTCTGTATTTTAGGGTGAGACCCTAAGTTTTCCATTAGGTCACTCGTGTTGGTGAGACTTGCTAAAGTGGCAAAGACTTGAAGGGACAATGTTTTGTTTGTGGTTCATACAGGCTGGCCACTGCAGTGCTGTTTAATAAATTATAAGTAGGAGGAATTAAAGCAAGTATAGTAGACTTCATATTCATTATTAAACTGACTTCCTGCTCCCAAGCAGATTTCAAGAGCCTGTTATTAATGCTATCAAAATTAAAAACCATGGATTTGGCAGTGACTATAAATATACAGTAAACCAGCATGTACATCTAAAAAATGGAATGAGATGTTCTTAAGAGCAATTGACAACAATAGGAAATTCGACTGGGGAGCCTCCAGCTGCCACTGTTTCCAATATCATGAATCTGGAGAGAGATCACTTTAAAAGTTCTGAAAATTTGCAAAGATAAATAAATTCAGTAAAATATCCAGATGCAGAAGCCTTAAAAGTAGGAATTTTTCCCTAAGTGATGTAGAAAGGGAATAGACAGAAATTATTTCCTATTAATACTCCAAAACTCTGAGAGTTGCACCAAAACACTGAAAAGAATCATTATGCTGATTTACTAAGACACATAAACTTATATTCTAGCTCCCTAGGTACCCAGCTCGAGGCCTTAAATAAGCCTAAAGGAATACACGTAATGAGCTTTACCCTCCCTAGCCTTCATTTTTTCCTTCTTCCCCACTTACGCTTTCTAAAAATTCCACAATAAATATGTTCAATAACTTCTATGAAATAATATTTTAATGGTTGTTTTCAGGTAATTTTTAAAGATGGTTGAGGAGGACTTGGCCAATGATTTTAGGAATCTGATTACACAGCAAAACAAAAAATCTTTTGAAACTGAGGAACTAGATTTATTCAAATACCATCTTATCAAGACTTACTGTGCTAATGCCTGAAATCTTAACAGTGTTTCACCCTCCCCGAAAAAGTGAGGTTCATCGGTAAAAGAGATAAAAAGAATGACTTATTTCACTGTTTAATACTGGTCTTTAACAATATTCACCCTTTTTTAGTAAAACTCTTTGATGGCCATGAGAAATACACCTGTAAAGATAACTATCTGCTGCCTAATATCAATGCATTAACATCAGTCTAGTCTTATCTAGTGACTACCGGCAATTAGTACCAGAAAAGAAGAACAAATTTGAAGCTGTTTTGTATATCAGATCATCACAGCATTTCAAAACACCTTTTTCTGTTTAACAAACATTTCTCTGTTCTTTTATGTTAAGCTGGAATATCTTTAGGTACAATGCCATTACTTTGTAAAAGTCATCCATCTGGGGTCTTCCAACTGTGGAAGAGTATTTGCAAAATTGGAGGACAGTATTAACACCTGTCAGAATGTAAAAGGCTGGCTCAGCCTTCAATTTAAGCACTGCCAAACATTTCTTTCTGTCACAGGTGTTGTTTGTTTCGGTTTTTTTTTAAGGTATAATGTAGAATCTCAGCTCTGAGGGAAAATTAAACTATAAAACAATGGCAAAGCCTGTTGAAGTAAGTAAAAGTGTAGTGGGGAGACTACAGAAATGAGGTGTTGAAGTTAAATCAGCAGAAGGTGGAAGCAGTTTCTGGTGGTGTAGTACCATAATGGTAGCTTGTTGACATCAGCTCGGTTCTTCACATATGTTTGATACCTTTTCAGAGTCAATACAGTACCACTTCTCACCGTTATCACTTAAACCAAAAGCCTGACAAGGGCCATATTGTCAATTGCAGCGCAGTACAGCCAGTCATTCTATGAGACAGCAGGGTAGGTTTAAATCCTGCTGATGTCATGCTTGATGAATCACCAAACTGAACTGCAGCAATGAGAATGGAGCAATACAGGGTCTGGGTGATGGTATAAAGGATGGACCAGGAGAGAGCTGGCTATCCAGGAAGATCTACAGCCCCTGGCAGGGACTGCCAGCATGGGGTGTGAAGCAGGTGACTAAAAGAATGTCAGAGCTGAGTACTCTAGGTCCTGAGAACTGGCACTGTGCTTCATGCTTAGCTTGTCTAATTAGTGAGAATTAAGTGTCTAGGGAAAAGCAAACTACATTGGAAAATGGAAATGAGTGTTAGCAAAAAGAGATGGTGTAAATTCTACTGCATAATGAAGTTTAAAGAAATCTAGGGAGATCTTTAAGGACAGAACAGACTTTTGAGATACAATGGTATTGATATTCCTAAAAATCCTTTCTATTAGGGGTTCTTGGAAAGGATTTATATTAGAAGATACTCAAAAGAGCCTATACAGCTCCAAAATGGATGTCTACATTATTTTCTAGAAGAACAAGAGTTGTGTTTGTTTTCCTCTAGACCAGAAATTTCCTGGAAATATATTAGCATGTATTTTGTAAGACATGAACCTGAAAGTGATATCCAGTATGTACCAACACCCGTTCCATTCAAGAACGTAGTTCAGTAACTGAGCAACAAGAAGGCAAAAAAGAAAAGGAGGTATATGCAAGTTATCAAGGAGCTTTATAAACCAAGCAAGTCCAATTTACTTTGGGGGGAAATGGTGACTGCTGCATTATTCAGAAAAAATTGCCAAGCTATTTTCTGCATTACAGAATCTCTATATTTCATGTTGTATACAGAAGAAAAAAAGAAAATTGTGCAAGTCCTAAAATTTGGAATCCAAAGTTAAAGAATTTACATTAAGTCACAGAATGTTTAGCTATTAGATGACCTATAAACATTTTTGTTTCATGAGTGAATGTTTAATCTAGTACAATACAGCTCCAAAGGAAACTGTTAATAGTAACATTTTGTAGGAGTTGTGTGTATGTCCCCACTGGACCTCTAAATGAAGTCTGAATAAGGACTGTAAAGGTAGTAACCCTGCAGCTACAGCTTATAATTATCAGGATTTAATGGTGTTTATGAATGACTTGCTATGAGTCAAAGGATAATAATACGTCTTATTAAAAATTTATTCCAAGTTATTTTTATAAAACTTTACTCATTTACATGTCACCAATGATTGTTCTTTTAAATGAAACAATAGAACAATAAGGAACATTTAGTCTTCGAGATAAATCTTAGCACAGGGTCATTATATAATGACTCAGTAAAAAAATACCAAACAAACAACACAAAATATTTATAATATGGCAATTAAAAATGTAAGCCTAAAAGTGAAGGTGTTGAGTAAAAAAACCCTGAAACATTACCCTCTAAAAAAAAAGACCTTTAGTACCATATACAAATAATGCTAAACTCCAGTTTCGTGAACACTTCCATCCATATTTAGATGCTGTATGATTCACTAAGATAAATGACCATAGACCTTTTTAGCAGCTAATGGCTAAACATGATCCAAATGTAACTACAGCCAGATGGCCCATGCGATTAGTGGAACATGGCTATCAGATCAACCACAAATCTGAATAAGCTAATGTAGATCAAGATGCATTAACTAATAATTCCCAGGAAGTAAACATTTCAAATGAAAGAAACACAAGGCATCTTTTTTTCTTGACAAACTTAATAGCAGTAGTTAATCGTTACTCTGTTGCAATATAATAACAACAGAAAGGAAATTGATCAATTCTAAGTAATAGAAACGGGAGGTGAAGAATCAAAATTACCCTCCAAATTCATTTTCGGTTACTGTCATCAGTTTGGAACCAACAGAGCCGCTTTAGTGTGATATTTCTGTACTCCTCTCACCCCAAATTTTAGTCTTGAGCAGAATATTGAAAACATTACCTGAACTCTAACAATCACATCTTATTTAGGATTTTTTTTTTCTTCTAGAACAAGTTAGCTTATCATATGGACAAAAAGAGATAGTGCTACTTAAAGTCAGGACAAGTCAAATGTCAGGACTCCTAGATTCTGCACTTGTCTACCACTGATTTAATATCTATTAATAAGGAATGTAAAACTCATAGGGAAATGAGATATATTGATTATTCAAAAATATTCATAGGTATCTTTGGGTTGTCTTCTGTTTATGATCAACTTCCTGAAAAGCTGTTAATGAAACTCTGAGCCTTATGCAATATGGTTAGTCAAGAAGTCTCGTGTGTTTTCCTCTAATTGTACACATTTGCCCACCAGTTCAATGCAACACATCAATGATTTTGCCTAGCTTAGTATTTTGGATTTCATAGTGGAGCAAGCAAGCATGAGGACACACCAGAAGATGATGAAGAGATACAAGCTCAAGAAGTGGGACCATGTGAGCCTCACAAGGTTCAGGGCCAAGTGCAAGGTCCTTCCCCTGGGTCAGGGCAACCACCTGGTATCAATACAGGCTGGGGATGAAGAGTTTGAGGGCAGCTCTAAGGAAAGGAACTTGGGGTACTGGTGGATAAAAAGCTGGATAAGAGCTAGCAATGTGTGCTCACAGTCCAGAAAGTCAATGGTATCCTGGGCTACATCAAAAGCAGCGTGACAAGCAGGATGAGGGAGGTGATTCTGCTGTTCTACTCTGCTCTGGTGAGACCTCACCTGGAGTCCTGCATCCAGCTCTGGAGCCCTCAGCACAGGAAAGACATGGACCTGTCAGAGAGGGTCCAGAGCAGGCCGCCAAAATGCTTAGAGGGCTGGAGCATCTCTTCTATGAGGAAATGCTGAGACAGTTTTGGCAGTTCAGCCTGGAGAAGAGAAGGCTCCAGGGAGACCTTACTGTGGCCTTTCAGTACCCAAAGGCAGCTTATAAGAAAGATGGACCCAGACTTTTTAATAGGGCCTGTAGCGATAGGACAAGGGGTAACGGTTTTATACTAAAGGAAGGGAGATTCAGCCTGGATATGCAGAAGATGTATATATGTATTTTTTTTTTTTTTTATGATAAGGGTGGTGAAACATTGGTTCAGGTTGCCCAGATACATAGTAGGTGCCCCATTCCTGGAGACACTTAAGGACAGGCTGGATGGGGCTCTGAGCAACCTGATCTAGTTGAAGATGTCCCTGCTCATTGCAGGAGCTTGGACTAAATGACCTTTAAATGTCCCTTTCAACCCGAACTACTTTATGATTCTGCATGCGGAAAGAAGCAGCAAGTGCAGCGAGAAGAGGAGTAAAAGGGAGAAGCGATCTACCACTACACAATAGTATGCCAGCAAAAAGCATGAACACCAATTTTTGTTTCACAAATATTTAAATGTTTGACTAAAACATGCTTTTAAAAACAGTGTTATCAGAAAGCAAATCTCAAAAAGGACACAAATACACTCAAATAAAAAATTGTCTCAGTATAAATGAATAATTGGAGATTTTTTTTTTCAAACTCATCACTCAGTTCTGATCCTTAGCTAGCCCTCAAAGAGATGTTGTTGCAAAGGTTAATTAAAGTGCATAGAGATGATTATTTGAGAGCTGCTAGGTAAGTGCAAAGTACTGTTACTATAGGTTAATATTTTGCTCTTAGGGCACAGCCATGTTTGACACCAAGGTACATCACACTCTGAGACAAACAGTTTCAAAGCTCAAGGCCTTATCCCACTTCCATTGAAGTAAATGGGAATCTTTCTGTGGGCTTTAAAGACCTTTGAATCTGGCTCTGAGGATACAACTGTATGGAATAAAGCTGTCTTCTAGCTCTATTAGCATATGCCTTTGGCTCAAGACAGCTAATCTGTCTTGCTTCTCAGGCAAGATAATTAGGGCAGCAGATACACACATTGGGATCTAGCCTGGGAGCCTTCAGAGGAATGTCACTGCTCTAGATAGGACCAACCGCAGAAAACACAGGGAATTTGGTAAAAACAACAGAGTTCAAAGGTGGCAAGTGTCCACCGGTTCCCACAGACATCATGGAAATCCACGGGTGCTCAACATCACTTGCCACAGATCACCACGAGTGTGTCTTTTGCTCTAGAGACAGGAGATCTGAGCCACTTCTTACAGATGGCACCTAGTCACTGCTATCAGCACTTCCATCATGTTACAATCAGACTCCTGTTCACAGAGCTTCAACAGTTTGCTAAGAGCTGTCTCATCTCCACACAAGCACCTTCATGCCAGTTTGACCCACTGCACGTTTATCTGACATGAGATATGATGTACAACCAAAAAGACACTCAAGAAGTCTGAGACCAGTCTTGAGACTTGGGAACTTGCTCCTCATAATCCCAGATATTCCACATTTGGGGCCTCTCCAGGGATGCAGCAAAAATCATCTGTTTGACTAGGGGGACTGAGACGTGAAGGGATGAAAAGCAATGGTTAGTTCCTTTTGAACTGACTTCAGTTCTGCTAAGATTTAATCTAATTTAATCAACCATATAATTAAAGATGTTATGCTTTTAGAGACTTGGACAGACACCTTTACTATTTTATATTTAAGCAAATAAATAAGAAGAGTTTAGAGCTGGATTTGAAGTCAGAATTCAAAATTCAGGATTTTTTGGACTTGCTTCAGGACTAATTCACATATCACAAAAACATAGTTGTAGAGTATAACTTGTGTAACAAGAATTTTCTTGTAACTACTGTAATATGAATTTTGTACAAAGTGAAACAATAAAGTGGAATTGTGAACAGTGAAAGCAGGTCCTGTTCACCATAGCAAGGATTGTTTTACCTGGTGCAGCACACAGAATGTCCATCTACAGAGTAAGATTCTCGAACAGATTTTCTCAAAGCACAGGAACCTGATCTTCTCTGTCAATTTTCTCTCTAAATACTGGAAACAGGCAGTATTGAAATTCTGTTAAAAATGAACATAAAGGAATTATCTATTAAAATTATTTCCTTAAGTAAAATTTGAAAACTAATATACATATTTATCTGTCATTCTTCCTCAATTAAAACAAAACAAAACAAAACAACCAACCAACCAAACAAAAAAACACCAACCAACCAACAAAAAAAAACCCAAACCAAACTAAAACAAAACAAGAAAAACGAACACATGAGGAGCTGTCTGATTTCTCAGTTATTATCTTCCAAGGAAAACTGGACTGGTCCAGATAGATGAAAATGTAGAAGAAAAGTCAACAGTATTTTCTCAGCTGTTGTGTAGAACCAACTTATCAGTTAGTAAGAACGTTTGAACACTGATTTGGGATTATAGACAGGGAACCGTTCTTTTCCACCAAACAAGGATATAGAATACAGGTGATACATGGGTAAAAAAAAAAATGCGGACAACTTTCTTCAACTTGTCATTATGTAACATTTTAAAATGAACTTGTATACATTCTTGCAGGGGTAAAAAATACTATTGATAACGATACAATTATTGAAAGATATATATACATTGAAATTTTCTTAAAGAGGAACAGCTATGCTATTGCAATTTAGGCAAATTGTTGTTTAAAAGGAAATAATTTCTCAGTAACAGTTATGGGGAAACATTTATTCCAATTTCTCCACATCTAAGTTAGTCCTACTAATAATTCTTTATTTCTACCTCCTCTCCTTGACTAATTGATGTTGAAAGTAAAATAATGGTTGTATCCCTACATACAGTTATTCTTCCTCCCTACCTTTTTTCCAGTAGAGGAGAAGTAAAGAGATGCAGGAATACAGAGAAACACAGACAGCACCATGCTCCTTTATTTACTGTAGAACAGAGGTTGCTCTTGCAACTCTGACTCTTGGCTTTACCCGAGGCCAGTCACAGCCAAAGGAAGCGGCGAGCCAATGTCAAGCCCCTGAAAGCATCAGCTCATCTGCCTCCAAAGCTACTGTAACACCACAAAAGCAGACACACAATATTATTAAGTCCAGTGTCCTGTACTTCCCTGCTCACTAGTATCCAAGGAATGATGGTTTCCTTTCTCCTGTCTTCAGAGTAAGGCCAATTGCACACCCCGAGGGGTCTCCATACAAAATTCTGATTTTAGATGAAGAGAAAAACAAGGCCCCTTCTAGCCATGATATGTGATTAAAGCAAATCCAACTTGAATCAATTTTTAAAGTCTTTTCTGCAGTACAAATGTTCCCGGGGAATACAAGAAGAAAAGGAGTTACAACCAAGCCCTGTTCTTGAAGTCCAAACATTTTTTTTTTTTTTTCTAAAAGTCTAATGAATTTTGAAAGTCTAATCTATAGAATGCCTGGGAAATAACTGATTAATGACACAAGGTGCTATAAATGATTTGAAAGTGAAAGTGAAAATTTAGTTACTGAAAAATCTCCGTTTTTACTATTGGTATTATTTATTTTCTGTTTGGAAGTTATGTCTAAAAACATAATCAAAAGGTGGAATATGAATCATTCTGATATATGCATGAGTGAGAAGTCCTCAGAAATCCCAGTCTGTTAAGATCAGAGCTCCCTACCTGCTCCCCATTGCACCTCTGTAGGGGAATGGAAATTCAGGAGAAAGGACAGGAGTGAAGGCATTCAGTCTAGATTTAAAGTCTAACAGTGTGGAAAGGTTTTGTGATTTTAACGTAGCCACAACAACATTTTTCTGGTCTCTTTTTTTTTTGGTGTGTCTCCATTTCTGCCTCCTTTTTCTCCTCTATGCTTATTCCTCTTTGAAACTTGTAACAGCAAACGGAAAATATATTTCTATAGGATTTCTATCTTCTAAAAGAAACAAATTGACACAACTGTGTGGGCAAAGCATGTAAATTTGTATACACTGTATATTCTCTTTTTCCCACCGGTTCTTTCTACACGTTGTATAAACCCTAGATGTGAAACAGAAGAAAATACGAGATATTTGTAGCATATTAGTAACCTATATTTAATAATACTTGAAGTATACAATTATCTCTTATATCTGTCAGAAAAGAGAGAGTACCTGGATGGTTTAAGTGCAGAAAGTGTCCAGTGGGTGTCACAAATTCACTTGATGTCCTTAAATAATGAATTTTCCATTTGGATCTCTGATTTAGCTAAAAGAGGTGTAAAATCACATGCAGACAAACAGGCAGTAACAGAGCATTCCCAATCGACTATGGTATTGTTTACTCCAGCAAATGTATTGAAATATACTGTGCTGAAGAAATAGACGCCAAGTACCAGTGTTTCATATAGTTGTATTAAAAACTAGACACCAGAATTCTTTCTGTTTCAAAGCTTTTCTGATTTTCTTCATCCGTGAGCACTGGCAGTGTAGCCAGAGAGACTTGGGGTTTTTTTTTCAGATGAGTATCCACAAGTATTTTGGCAGCGGTGTGTGTTCCTGGGAAACTGACCTTTTTGGGTTTTTTTACAGTGTTAATAGTTCTAACTGTCCTTGTTTTCTTCTCCTTAAAATTTTCCTGGAACATTTTTGCTGCAGTTTCAACACACACAACTATTGTTTCAATTTATCATTTGCAAATTATGAATAATGGTTATATTTGAAATATGCTTTAAATTAAAATAATTTTATAGCTCACGGATGAACAATTTTCTTTTATTTAGCATTTCAGACATTAGCTTTTTTTAAAAGACAAATCCATTTTGTTGTAGATTCAGGGTTTCTTTTCAATGTTTTTCATTTCAGCTGTCAATTTGTTCTGCACTTCTCTCCTATGTCAGGTCTAGCAGCTCACTTCTCAAAAACTTTTGCAATACAGGTCCTAGCAGACATTTTCATGCCTGAGCACACACAGATCTTCTGGACTAGATCCTGGGCACAGCACAAGGTTTGGAGGGCTGGAGCTGATGATGAGAAGAGGAGGCTCATGCTACACTTTTAGCTCCTCCTGCTCTTCTTGAGCCTTGACATAAGCAGGTACTGACTAGAAACCATGGGCATTCTCAACCTGTCCTTGGCTATTTCAGTTCTGGGAAGTGCTCACATGTTAGATGCTGCTTATCAAGAACAAAACAGCACTACAAAGCACATATCCAAGCAAGATGAAGACAGAAATTCCTCTGAGCTCCAAGTGCTTCAACTGAATCAGTAACTAAAGCTTTTTTTGTACTAAGGGGAACCAAGCAACTTGCTGGGTTCAGAACCATCTCACTCTCCTTGATAGGCAGGTGTCACGAACAATCTGACTGACCCATCTGGCTGTGGATAGATAGATGTACCCACCTATCTGTCTGTCTCTGTACATCTATGGATTATGTCTATTTTATGTGGTGTTGGTTAATGAAAAACTGTACTGCACTACACTGTAAGGTTTGGCTTTAAGGTCGTCCCTGCCTCTGTGATTCTGAGCTTTGTTTGAAGCAAGTTTGCTTTAAAGTTTTTCCCCTTGTGTTTTATTACACCAAATTTGCTACTATTTTGGCAGCCCTGTGTCAAAAGAATCTAAAAGAAAATTAGTTGTGTCTTAATTTGAGATAAGTCAAATTGACAAGTAATGTAGGCAACTGAATTTTGATTTTGTCAGTCTTCTTTGTGTAGAAGTGCTACTTGCTCTATGACTTCATTTACTGTGGCATTAACCTGTCTATAAAATAGGGATAATCACATTTCCTTCCTTGATAAAGTGATCTATGGTATACGGATTGATAGGGTACGTAAGAGTTATGCATTTTTTAAATGAGGGGAGAGACCTGTAAACATTTCCAACTTCTTTGGAATTAATGTATCAGTAATAATAGGGCCTAATCTGAAAGCAGTTATTTTTGAAGTTCAATAAAAGGTGACACGAGACATCAGATGTTTCTTGTTTGCAATCAAGGAAAATCCCCAGAAATATTAGAAAATTTAAGAAAAACTTAAAACAAATAAAACCACAATCCATTCTGAAGGAAGATTCCTATCACGTGACTTTCTTGCAATGCAGATTGTGGGTCAACCCATAGTTAATTTTATTTACGTGAGAGTATATGTCCTCAGCTCTACAGAAAGAATAAATTAAGGACTCCATGAAAATGTTGGAGTGAGGTTACATCTGAACAACAAAGATATGTTTAAAGCAATAAAACATGAAATGGATACCAGTGTTTTCTCAGATACACAAATGGTCTGATATGAAAGACAGTCAGGTAATAGCTTTGAGCTGTGAAAGTTTGCAACAAGATGTGAAGTCATGTAAATCTCACTTGGATTCCAACTCAAAATGCAGAACAGGTCTATTGAAAGAGCTGATAAAGTTCACAAATCTTTTCAGAAACTCAAGGCTGAATTGAAGTAGGCTGACTTATTAATTTGGTTTCAAGTTCTGGACTATTCCAATTTTTAGAGGTTTATTGTTTAAAGAAAAACCAAAGTTAATCTCAAAAATTTTCAGCAATTGTTTTAAAAACTGATTTGTACCCCAAACTCAGGTTGAAGTATTCTAAGAATTTAAAGAAAAGATAAATAACACTAACACATTTTGCATATTTCTGGAGTAATTTCCAGGCCAAATTGTACCTGGTTGTTAGATATACCAAATAAATCAGAAAACAAGAATTGTAGCAAACCATGGGCCAAATCTTGGATGCTTATATCCTGAATTTGCAGAAATATTAAAAAGAAAGCACATCACAGCCTCTGATTTTAGAGAGAGACTTACCCACTGTGGAAATGGATGTGGTCAGCAGGCAGACGTTCACAGTTTGCTGTACCCAACAACAGCCACGGTTCCCCTCACAGAGCTTCCAAATGTCTCCTCGACCCAGCAAATCTATTCAGGACCTCAGAGCAGGCTGGGGCCCTCACACCAAGCCTCTGTGGGCTAAGACATCCACCAGAAAAAACAAAAATGGATCTGATAAATAGAAGAGGAAAAGGACTGTTCAGACTGCTCAATGCAGACCGTTCATCTGCACAATGCCAAAAAAAGTTTCACACAACAGTTGACTCCCATCAGCTGGAGTACTCCAAGGTGCTACATACATGTCTGCTGAAGCATCATGGCATGACATTTTTTTTTCCAGAGTGGGCCCAAAAATAGCTTGTCCAAGAACATTTTTTGCTTGTTTCAAAGTGATTGGGTTCTTTTCTTTTTGAAAACTGCACTGATAACCCCCTGAGGATTTCCTTATCCCTCTCATTTGTGAATGGACTAATATGGGATCTCTGGGGACAGAGATTTCTGAAAAAGGAAAAGGTCTACTTGGGAAGCTATGAATCCTTATCAAGCAACATAGAGTGGAAATTATTTTAGAGGAGTATTTAATTCTGCGCTTAGGTGTTTCTCATTAACAGGCTCTGTAGCGCATGGATTAGTAGCAATTCTTCTATTCTAGAGCTTTTGTCATTAACAACATCCCACCTACAGCAACCTCCGTTAGTCAATAATAACAGCTTGTTTAAAAATAGCAGCATCAACTTGTTTGCACTGTTATTATCTGTGCATGGCTTATTTCCCCACAAGACTCTGGGACAGTCCATAACCTGCTTTCTCTTGGCCTTCTATCCCTTCTTGTATTTTTAAAGCATGTTATAAGATCAGGAGAAGAGACAGACATACCTTTAGCAAATACTAGTAATGTAATGTTGTTACAGTTTTCAATAGTAAAATACAGCAGTCAGAAGAAGCTGTATATTCATTAGTCAATAAAGTATTACCACACATTTTATTGAACTGTAACCTTTTCCTTGTGAAAGGTGTTGTGTAGCTTTCACCTTCATATTTTCACCTGGGCGATTAATTTAGCATTTAGACTCAAAATAAGAAGAAGAAATTCAGGCCAAATTCCAATCGAGCCTTTCAGCATCATCTCCTCCCTTCTCACTTTAGACTCAGGCATTCAAATTTATTATAGCATGGTTCTAAAAACAGTGATACGAGTGGTGGATTTTGTAGGGCTGCATCTTCCCCTCATGCCACTAAGTCGTCGTCTTTATCCTGCAATCTGACAACTACTACATTCAGGGAGATGCTCTTGTTTGTGAACACAGAAGGTGATTCAAAAGGCATTGCTGTGCAGCATAAAGATAGTTTATTATGCCAACGTACTGTATCTTACTCTGTAGATTAACATAAATAATTATTGTAGTACTGCACTGTAATGGAATATGCTTAAAGCTAACTGAATACAAAATGAATATACTTTTTATATTTCCTCATGAATTACAGTTAAGCTTTCTGTTTTGTGACAGAAACCTAGAATTAAAGCACAAGAAACAATTAATGTTATAATTATGTGTTCCTAAACTTATATTCAAAAGCATTGGCAAATTATTGTCAGAATATTTGCATACAAGCTGAACAATTAAGTTGTCAGCTGATTCTATTTCTTATTATTTTTCTTAAACTGGTTAATTTTTTAATCCATTTTGTTATCAGAGCCAGTCAGAACTTTCAACACTACTTCATTGCTTAATTTAAAATAGCATCAGTGGAGATACATTAGCTAAAGGAAGAAGAGAAATACATTGATATTTTCAGTGTATTTCTTTTATTCTCAGGGTACCTGACAGTTCTGGAAAGTGAATTAATAGCATACATGGTAAAAGAATGGTAGACTTACTGTCAACTGAGAACTGCAGCAAAACCTTGATTCAGTTACACTAGAGGTAGTATTTTGATCACACTCTTTTGCTGTATTTTTTCCCTAGCACAGCAAACTAATAACTCTTGGTTTATTAGAAATATCATTAGAAGTTTTCCATTTGAATAAGAGAAAGCATTTGACCTAAAAGGGTAAATACTTTGATTCTCATAAATAGAGGGTAAATTTCCCAGTGTTACAAAAAAATTAGTAGTACAGCTCATTTCAGAAGAGCCACCCTCTGAAAACGGTATCCCAATTTCCTGCAGACACTGAGTGTCAAATTGAGATATGTCACACATGAAAATTCAAGCCCATTTCTCATTTAGTTTTACTTCTGCTCTGGCCCTGACATTAGCAGATTTGATATCTGCAAAGGGGAAAAAAATAATAATTTAATTTGTGGAATCCCTTGACAAACACATCATGGTTGATTTTTTTTTTTTTACCTTGAATTAAGCAATCAGATCTTTGAAAAAGCTATATTTAGGGTTTTTTTTAATTGACCCATTATTTTGCTTGCTTTCACTGCTAGAACCCCCTACTGCAAACAAGGATAAGGATGCTACCTGGACTTCATTTGATGAATAGTTTTAATTAAAATATTCTGTACCATAAGTATTTTAATGTTATAGACAAACCAAAGGTATGCGGTAATAAATTAAATTATACATTTAAATTAATCTATAAATATGCTATAAAATTGACAGGATATTTTTAAGATAGGGAATGAGACATGGATTGCTAATTATGACAATTAAATACCATGAGTAAAAATAAATGACAATCAATATCCTAGAACCATTTTGTAAAAAGAGAAAAAGGGAGGAAATATAATATCATTTAGATGTCTATAAAAGTGAAAAATTATTAGCAAGTTGGAGTCCTGATTTTTCTATTGTAATAAAATGATAAGCAGTAGAACATTATACTTTTCATCACGGTAAGCCATAAATACTGTACATATACTGTACTGGCACAATCCATTATGGGATTCTTCTATTTGGGTCTATTATGTTCAGGATAATAACATGTTTAATTTTTACTAATAAAATTTCCAGGGTTTCCAGGAGTCTGATCTAGAAGCTAGTGAACTTATTGGAGGCTTTTTCTTTGCATTTAATGGGTTTTGGACCAGCCCCTACTTAAAAAACAAATAAATAAATAAAAACAACAACAACAAATAAATGCAAGTCGCAGCAGTGTAGTAGTTATGTGCACACAATCAGGGCCTCAGCCACATGGACTCTTGCAAGAGAAAACACCTGAGGTTTCATCTTATTAGAAGGATTTCTGGACCAAGCATTAGCTCCTACATCACAGGACACCTACCTGAAATTCTTTTAATAATTACTTCTTCACATCACAAGAACATTAAGGCCAGCCAAAAGACACAAGTGTTGCTTTGTCTGCAGTGCTGTGTTAGGGGATAGCAAATGTGTAAATTGGGTGGAAACCTATTAAATTACTGTCTTAAAATTGTTTGTTTTAACAGTGTTAATGCCACAGCAAAAATAGGAATTTACAGTCCATCTTCTTCACAACCATTTATCAAAATGGTAAAGGCAAAAATAGTGCAGATAGGACTTTTCTTCATCATGGAGATTTGGGCTAACATTCATTATTGTATTCATATTAAAAGCCTACTCCATGTCTTTCAATCACATATTTTCCTTCTAATTAAGGCATATTCGCTTTTTTGCTAATTAGGTATTCTTTGTTGCACAATGTTTGCTCTAATCTTTTGGAATCTCTCTCAGTATCCAGTCATTGCCTTCATTACTGGCTCCCCTAGAATCCAACCAAAGCATGTTATTTTTTCTGCTAATTATATCCTCATTTACAGATTGTTGCCTTCTCTGATTGGCTCTTTAAACCAGTTGCTATGACTTCATTAGCAATGTCTTCTGACCCTGTTATTTCTTGTGACAGGATTTGCTCCACTTGTCCTGTAGCACTGTATCCCAGGGTCACTCCTCTCCCGGGTTGGAATAGTGTCAAACACGAAAGGTTTAGGGCAGAGAAAATCACCACTCAAGTTGCTAATTACCACATGCAGCAATGGTACAAATTAATGCTTCTAGCAGTTTAGGAAAAAAAAAAAAAAGTGTTTTAAAGGTGTCGTTAACAGGTTGGTTTCATTTATAAATGTGCTTGATAAAAAAAAAAAGAGTCATCAGTGTGTTTTTGCTTTTACAATCTCTCCATCAAACAGTGTTTTTAAATCAAGTGGGATTTCTTGCCGTGCTATACGGCAATAAAATCACTGTGTAAAGCATGATGATGTTAGGAGGCAAGTTTCTAAACAGGGTTTCCTATTTTAAATTGAATTTCAGAATCTGGTTGTGTATTATGATTTGTTTTCTAACCTGTCCTACAGAAACAGTTGTTTTCCTTATAAAAACAAGAAGTAAATTTCCAGGCATTTTTTCAAAAATATTTTAAGTGGTTATACAAGAACAGCATATTAAGGGAAAACTAAAATATATGAAACTGCAGTGAAGTACTAATACCATGCTTATATTAAGCTAGAGAATGATATGAGATTACGATTTTCATGGGGTGTAAACTGCATGTTGTTCTAATTGTGTTCCCCACTTTTAGTCTCTTACAAATCCGAATAATCCATTACCAGAACCAGATATTCAAGCACATAGCAGAGTTTAACACAAGTTATTTAATATGAAAAACGCTGTATCTAGTTGTTTGCAAAATTACTTTTGTTGATTAAAAGGCTCTTCAGAACTTCCGGCTTGTGAAAGGGTTTTAAATTGTCTAATGCTGATTGTGATTGCTATGCAGAAAAAAGGCAATGCGAAGCAAACCATTATATCACTGAATCTTTGTTAAGCAGGCCTTGAAAGTGCTTGACAGCATAATTAATCTTGTGATATGAACAAAGAAACCAACTCAATAGTATTGAAGATGCTTATTAAAAATACTAAATACCTTTTTCCACTTAAAAACCTTTTGAAATACTGTGGAAAGTGCCATTACCTTTTTTGTTTTTGTGGTATTTTAGTCTAAAATTGATATGAGGGGCACATAGCATAAGGAAAAGAATAAACTGGATGACAATAAAAATTAGTTTGAAAAACAATGCTCCCTGATTTGGGGTGTCAGCTCAGCAACCTCCAAGCATTACAAAAGACCCTTGCACACACATGCATAAACACACACAACACGCATTACTGTTAGCTTCAAAAGTTATTTAAAATGATGACTGGTTTTCAGTCATGTTACATTTTCAAAGAAAATCTTAGTAAAATCATTTATATTTAAATTGATAATATCAACTTTAATTGTTGTTTCTGCCTTATATGGTGGCTATATTGTATGATGCCATACCAGAGAAAATCAAACATCTAAGATATCCTGATACAGTGGGATGCTTTTGTGGTGCAAGCTGTCCCCAAATATACTGAGAATTTGCAGAAATATATGGGTAGTATGCTGTGACAGTGGCTGGAAGCAACTGTATTCACAGCTTGTAACGTACACGTTTGCAGCGCGCAGAGGCAGAGTGAACCAAGCTTTGGAAAGAGAAGCTACTGACTTTCAGCAGAATGCACAGTTTCCTTGGAAAATCATTAGAAACTGACAATCACGGAAGCTGCACCACAGTTTATATGTCCCCCAGTTTATTAAGAACCTGATGCTGCAGCAAATGTTAACAATATCTATTTAAGGCAAATGTATCTGTTTAATTCTGGAAAGCATAATTCTTCAACTAGGGCTCAATCCTGCAAAACATTTAACAGGAACTGTGCCAATTATAGCCCAGCAAATCTGATCCTTTCCAAGACTGAAGGTCAAAGTAAGCTAAACGACTGGTCCCACAGGCTGGCAGAGTGGAGCTTGTTCCTTGCATATACCATGAGCCAGTTAAGGAGTAAGTCAGGGTTTATCACCTTTTTATGGGAGATGACATCTCTGGTTTTGGTCTCCATGACCTCTTGACCCCACAAAACATACTGTTCTTGTTTTCCATTAAGGAAAACTGCTCTGTATACCCAGAAAAAGGACTGCAGAGTGGGGGAGAAGGATATAATAAAATAACCAAAGCAGCAGCACTGAGCTTCCTTTCAAGTATATAATTTTAAGTATTGTATGTTGGTTATGCCTGCTCTTTACCCTGCCAATCTGATTTTTCTTTCCTGACTCTTGAGCACTGAAAGTGCTTTCTCTGAGCTGCTAAGTTTCATTGAGTTATGAAAAGAATTATACTGCACGGTTCTGTATTATGTGGAAGCCTCCACACATAGAAAAATACTCTGCACCAATGCTATTTTAGACAGTGTGATCTTTGGAGAGGACACTGTCTTATGTTACATCGAAATTACATGTAGCACAGTACAGCCCTGCTTTTGATCAAGGGCTGCAGATGTTACGTTAAACACAACCCACCTGCCTCGGTAGTCAGCAATCAGAAAAGCTTAGTGCACCAAGCCCGTGAGCAGGAGCATGTTGAATCACAGCCTTCTTTTAAACATTCCAGGTGTTTGCAGCTGCAGTCTTCCATGAAAATGCAAACCCTATTGATTAAAATCTAGGTTGAATTTGGAACAAACACAACTTCGTCTTAGCTTCAAGTTTTTTATACTCTCCAAATACATTAAAAGCATGCTGTGTTTCATTTCAGTAACAGTGAATCAACTCTGGGGTTGATTGTCCTCACTCAGGCAAGGCTTCCTGTGACATATGGCAATCTTGCCTGAGCAGACAGTGTAGGAGGCTCTGATGGCAATCGTTACTGCAATTAGCAAACCCCACTAGCATATTCATGTTTTACTTTATAGTTCTGATTCTAAACACTGGACCTTTTCTTGAATCCTCTATGTAGAGAAGTCCCATTAATTAAAATCAAACAGCAAGAAATATATTTAAAAAATCAATGGTAGAATATGACTCATGTTATTTAATTAATGGGTAATTCCTCGCACCAATATGCTGAGAAAGCTTGAACCTAACCTTTAGGCTTAACAAAAATTCACCATGTGAGAAAATTTGCTTTTTCCTAATCACATTTTTCCCTAACAGATTTAAAAAACACACGTAAAAACTGTTGGCAAAGTGTTTAAGTACATACAATCCCTAAGACTGCAAGTTCCTATTGCTATCCATATCAACTTAGAGAATGACACGAACAAAAAAACCCTACTGGTACACACATCCGTGTTGGAATATACAAAGCACTATTTTCACCTTAGTTCCTGCAGGTCATGACTACGACAGCCCACCAGTTGTAGCTTTCTCCTCTTTCTATCTTTTCTCAGTCGCTCATTTGAAAATTACCACATAGGTATCATTTGTTGAGCAATGTTAAGTGTAGAAGCACATGGAGACAAAGTCTATATTCCATAATGACTCAGTAATATGGATTTTGGCCTTCAGGGTACATACATTTGAACGAGACAATAACAGTAAGAAAGTCCATGAGCAAAATCTTGCAACCTTACAAAAGGAGATATTCATTCAGGGGTGAACGCTGTATTTCAAGTTCAATAAATTTCATTTTCAAATAATTGCCAGCTCACACAAATTTGTCACTAATCTTCGAATTGGAGGTCCTCTTTTTCCTTCTCACAAAGCTATGAGAAGGCACTTGGTTCCTCATTGTCAGTTAAAGTGGTTTGCCTTCAGCTACTTCAGTTTTTCTTAAATTTAGGTAGATACTTCCTCCCTGTTCTTGCCGGAATCTGTAAAAAAGCGTTGCACCTATATTATCCTAACATACTAAACAACAAAATCCCTTGGTCATATCTGCACTATTTTTGCCTTTACCATTTTGATAACTGGTTGTGAAGAAGATGGACTGTAAATTCATATCTTTGCTGTGATATTAACACTATTAAAACAATTTTAAGACAGTAATTTAATGGGTTTCCACCCAATTTACACATTTACTACCCCCTAACACAGCACTGCAGACAAAGCAACACTTGTGTCTTTTGGCTGGCCTTAATGTTCTTGTGATGTGAAGTAATAGAATTTCAGGTAGGTGTCCTGTGATGTAGGAGCTAATGCTTGGTCCAGAAATCCTTCTAATAAGATGAAACCTCAGGTGTTTTCTCTTGCAAGAGTCCATGTGGCTGAGGCCCTGATTGTGTGCACATAACTACTACACTGCTGCGACTTGCATTTATTTGTTGTTGTTGTTTTTATTTATTTATTTGTTTTTTAAGTAGGGGCTGGTCCAAAACCCATTGAATGCAAAGAAAAAGCCTCCAATAAGTTCACTAGTTTCTGCAAGGGCAAGGCAGTTTGTTGATCTTTGAAAATAATAAGTTTTCATACTGAAGCCAAGCATTTCTGTGTTTCACACCACCTTTTTCAAAGTTCTTAGCTCCATCATTCCCTTTCTCCCTGAAAGCTGAAGAGCAAGGCCACCTAATTATTTCCTGCTCCTGGCAAGAGGGACATCAGCACATCTCACTGCAAGCCAATAGTTTTTCACAAAAGAAACAATACTTTTCAGTCAAAGTCATCTTATACAGTGGAAATTAGGACAGGCAACTGGTGAGTGTAACTGCAGAAATAGAGAAGTCACAGGATGAGGGAAGAGTAGAAAGTATCAGTAATCTTCCTCTGGTCAAGTCTTACTATGTGGTAAACATGCAGAGAACTAGTGCCCCTCATCTTATGTTTCACGGTTACCCTTCTTGGACCAAAAGCTGCAGCTGTAGCACAATAAGCAGACAAAGTTTGGATCAGAATGACCAGGCAGAATATATATTCAGGTTGTATGATTTGGTCTTGCAACAGGAGCACTTCTTCAGTAATGGCATATTCCAGCCAATGTGACTATATGTAGAAAAGACAGATACAGTGCTACCTTCCATTTAGCAGGAGAGCTGGTCAGTCAGCACTTGTGCAATTCCCATCTACTCACAGCATTGTCATCTCTTGTGCAGTCATGGTGTGACTAACAGAGAAGACAAAGGATGAATGCCTGGGAGGCCAGACTTCATTTGTTCTGTTGCTCATGAAAACATCAGATGTTTTGCTTAAATCTGAAGACTTTTAAGTAAATTATGAGTTGAGAGCTCTACTTCGCAGGCAAACAATAATGAGGTAGAGCTCTTTCATTTGTTCAGTGGAATGCTAATTGTTCTAACAATCTGCTTTTTAGTTTACTATTGTAGACTGGAATTTCCTCTTGATTAAGATGACAATGAGAGGACACAGTCTCAATGATTTAGGTGCTTCCAAAGTTTGAGAGAGTACAAATTTACTGTTTGCCATGGAAGTTCAATGTAATAGTTTTAGACTTCTTGATAATAGCGTGAAGTCTTACTTAAAAATTAAATCAATCATTGAATTACAAAACCTGAAAAATGTCAAATTCCTCAACACTCAACTTTCTCACTGTGCAATAAACAAAGCCTCACCAGTATCTAAAAATTACTCATAAAAATAAATTTAAGCAATCTGAAAGAAGCAGTCTCACATAAGAATAAACTAAGATAAAAACCCCATGATTAACAGTACAAAAACAGGTGCATAGATAGGAGACACATTTTTGCTAACTCAAAATATAGCATATGCCATTTCTAGTGACAATGTGTGTAGAGTTTGCATATTATCAGAAACAAAAGGAATTAAGAGATTTTTCAATATCACCACTATGTACAGAATTCTATTTACGTTGGAATAGAATTAAGACACTGTTCTAACAACATCTTGAATTTGTCACTAAAAGATCTGCTGGTACATTTTGCCCACACCCAGATAACGATAGAATCTGAAATCACATTGAGAAATTCTCAAGCATCGGCTGTTGATATTTAGTAACACAGTCAATAAAAAAGACAGACAACCCTGCAGGGGGGCAAGAAACCCAGACTTAACTGTGATGTGCTGTCTATCTCATGCATAGACATACTGTGTTCTGAGATACTATAAGTAAAATGAACAGTACAGAATATGCATTGCAGATGGATTGCTTGCTGAGCAAGGCCTCTTGGCACTCACATACATAGGTAGGAGCCATTCACCATGGTTGAGATGTAAAAGAGGAAATGAAGGAAAAATAAATATTTGGTATATCCATAATACAAATTCAGACATCATCTAGCTTTTCTGCACAGCTCAGTTTTTAATAACGTAAATTAGGGAGACATACACTGATTATAAATTTAGAAGACAGCTATCCAAATTCATAGGTATTTTAAAAGGAAGAGCTCATCAGAAATCATTATTACAACACAGAGCCCCCCACTTGAAGCCGTAGCTGGTTGATGAACAGCTCAAGAGAAAACAAGAACTTTACATCAGAGCTACCCATGGACCTCAGCTGTTAACAGAAGGGATGATCTTCCCAGGTAACTGTCTGCACTCTCTCATTTGAAATGCATCTCCACTGGCAGAGCAACAGATTGAGTTTGATGGATATTCTTGTAGCATTCTGAGGTGTGAAGAAAAGGCCTGAACTGTGCATATGCTATAGAAGACAGTTTTTGCTATTACTTCTGGTGGCTCATTGTAGCTGTTACTGCTTTGTTCATAACCTTTGCATACCATGATGTCTCTTGAAAATACAGAATTCATTTCACTGGTTGCCTTCAATTAAAGTGGCATTTCTGCTCTGGAGTATAATCTGTAAAATGACATTTGACTCAGTTTTTCTGTGATTCCCAAACGAGTGTGTTCATTTTCTGTATGTAAATGTGCATGCCAGCTATGCAGGCACAACCTGATAGTCAAGCTGGTTCTTCATCCTGTCTCTATGACTATGCTGTTAACTAATTCCTGGGTTGCTTCAATGCAACTGCCTATACATATCTGTGCAGAAGATGCAGAGAATGGATATAATCCATCTTACCTACTTTAGTTAGTTTGTATCGGCATTTAAACAGGAATATAAACTAGTTTAAAAAGATTTTTCTTTGATAAAACAAGCAGTTAGTTATGCAGGTGCACATACATCTAGAGGAAGGGTCTGTTGAAGCAGTATTCATATGACACATTTTAAAAGTTAAATTTCACTTTAAAGTCAGGAAGAATCATGTAGTTCATGAGAAGGTTGTCCACGAGTGTGAGACAGAGATTATTTTTCTTTTTTTTTATCTTATTTTTTTTCCATTTTTAACTTGACATTTATAAGTAGTTTAAACACAGCAATACTCCCTCATATTGCAGATAGGAAAGACTGCCAGCACCCTTTGGTAGAAGGAATCTGAAAGCAACCAAAAGCAGAGAGCATGAATAAAAACTTGACACAGTCACATCTGTACCAAAGGCAGATTTGATCTTAAGCCCTCTAGAACATTTTCCTTTTCTTTCTATTTTGACTTCTTCCCTGAGCAAATAGCATTTCTGAAGAAAATCCCGTCTAACCAGGACTGATACTTATCCTCACATTAATCAGTTGTCAAGAGATCATCCCACTTGGATGGCACAATAAATACATCTTAGAACAAACAAAATCCAGTAGGAGTTGGAAAGGACAGCTTGTACATTTCTGATGTGCTTTCCAACACAAGCATAGTCTTTACAGAACTGTTCAAGACAGGCAGTATTAGAATTCCTCAAAACCTAAACATGCTGACTTTGGTTTTTAGAACAAATAGGGTATTTTAGAGCTGTTTGAAGCGGCTGATGATCTCAAGATCTCCTCTCAATAGGACAGGGGGGCATGGGCTTCAACTCTGCCAGGGGAAATTTAGGCTGGATATTAGAAATAAATTCTTTGCAGAGAGAGTGGTCAGGCATTGGAATGGCTGCCCAGGGAGGTGGTGAATTCACCATCCCTGGAGGTTTTTAAACTGAGATTGGACATGGCACTTAGTGCTGTGATCTAGTCAACAGACTGGAGTTGGACCAAGGGTTGGACTTGATGATCTCTGAGGTCTTTTCCAGCCCAGTCGATTCTGTGATTCTGTGGAGGTTTAGTACATTCTACATATACCTAGTATTCTGTGATACAACTTTTTTTTTTTTTTCCTCAGATACGCATAATTTAGACTTAAAGATTTAACAATAAAGTATTCATTCTTATGGTCTTTCTGAAGTTCCATCACCACACAGCTTTTAGGGAAATTGGCAAGATACATATTTTGTAAGTCTAAATCTAGACTTGGTTATTTTGGCATGCATGCACCCCATGACAACTAATACTTAATCTCTTTAGCCTCATAGATTGCTAATTTTTCCCAGTTTCTCACATACGCGTTTTTATGTCTCTCCTCCTACAGTTTCCTTTAGAGGTGAGCAAGACAAAACCAGCTGCCTGGAATATTGCTCAACATTTATTGCGATTATAATAATTCAGTTAAGCACAGGTCCATATATCTACCATATGATGCTCTTCCAGATGTTCTTGTATTACTTTCCCATACAGCAATTAAAGCAGCTTTGGAAATAGCTTGTCACATATTTATCTTGAATGGGTTACGTTCTAATAGAGGTCAGCTGCAGCCATGAATTTTATGCCCACTGTATGAAACAGTACTATCAGTCCATATATGCTGCCTAAAACACTCTTATTCAAGGACTGAACAGATGGCTGATTCACTGTGTATATAGACTCTTCATGGCCAACATTTTAAGCATAGTGACTTGCCACTAATAAGACACTGGCACTGCTTTATAAGAACATGATGTTCTTTCATATTTCAAAACAACATTTTCACTCTGAAAAATACCAGTAAACAGTTTCTGAGATGTCAAAAAAGAGTATCAGATGATCCAGAGGATTCAGCAACAGCAGTATAGGATATTTTTTGTTGTCATTCTCATAAGGATTTTAATTATACTGGTTTGTCTTTTCAATTGGAGATAGCATTTCCTATTGAACTGCTATTATAACATTGACAACTGAGGTGTTCAGCTTTATTCTTTTGCTCTGAGCAAGCAAATGACTTCATATTTTTATTCTGAACTAATGTTTCAAGAAGCTATAAAGGGATTGATGCTGTTATGGATATGCTACCAATCCCCAGCACTTCACTTTGGAATGCCACACCAACCAAGAACAACAGTGGCCATTCTTTTTCTTAGTTAGATTAAGACCAAGGTACATTCCCTGGGATTTTCTTGAAATATCAACTGCTATTATTTTGCCAGGATTCATCTGCCCAAATATAGATGAAGCTATCTGCACCTAAGCTACTTGTGAGGGCTCCCTTTATAGTCAGTGGAGAGAAACAGGCACTTTAAGAGTGCAATTGATCTTCTCTTAAGATTGACAGCTACACTGTAGACATCTAAAGTTGGATGAGATTAATAGTGTCCCCAACATTTGTTAAATTATGCAAGGTTCTATATAAATAGAAGACAAAGTCTCTTCCCCAAAGAGCTTTCATCTTCAGTCAATACATTTCCAGAACTGAGCATCTAAATTGCCTGTCTTTGTCAAGAGCCTCCCTTTGATGTTATTCCGTAAGGTGCTCTCTGGTTTTCCTGGACAACACACAGCACTCACTTGAGAAAGCAGCACATTCAGGACAGTGAACAGAGGAATTACCAAGAGAATCTCTGAGATCTGTTTTTTCCAGAATTGCAATAGGTAACTTTTTGAAAACTTTTTATTTATCTTTTTAGAAGTGAGTTGTATTTTGTCAGTTTTTACTGACAAGCTTGAAAGGCGAGTACTTCAAAGTAGAATGAAGAACAGTGTTTGCCTGCAAGAGCCTACTCTTCCCACATATGCAGATTGCTCTCGGAGACAGCAAAGTGAATCAGTGGCTCCTCCTCTTCACTACTCTGTGATATGTGTACAAGTACACAAGCAGAGAGATATAAGGGAACCAGAAACATTCTGATTCTTGTCCCATTTTCCAAGCCTTGGACAGAGCACCGAAAAGGTAGGAATTCATGGGCAATACAGGTGTGATGCTAAACTATAGCTGAACATTATCACCACTCCTTACTTCTGTTAACAAAATTACAACTCAAGAGCAAAACACAATTTGACTTTTCTAAGGCATTTGCTTTTCTTTGAGAAGAAGATGAGAACAGCATCTACATTTACATGAGACACACAAATGAAACATCAGAAAACTAATTTTTTTTGGTGGTAACAAAATAAAAAGCAAGCTCTGGCTGTTTGTAAAAATCAAACGTACACAAATTAATTTCCAAGGCAAAATTATTTTTATAAAAAGGAGCTTAAGATGCTAGAATAAAGTGAAAAACTCTGAATTACTGCTCTATACTGCTAAAGTAGGTATGGATATGCAAGATATCTAACTTAAATTTTAGCTAAGCAAACACTGAAGTACAGCCGCCAATGTCCGTATTTCTATGAAGTATATGAATGACTACAGGGATTGCTATGATTAAGATCACTAACAGGTGAGATGTAGAACCCATAATGTTTCTATGGAAGGATTACAGACAGGGAAACCTCTCAAGGTTCAGTTTAAAAAAATATATATATCTAAAATTTTGCCTCTCTAATATTAAATGACCAAGTGGATTGAAACTCGTTGGCCTAGAAAAAACTCACAACAGCATGCAACTACTCTGATAAGATTTCTAATGCACCGTTTCTATTACAATGGGAGAGAACATTCAGACAAACAGACACAAGCTATCTTTTTACAAACCACTTTATGGTTTCATAAGAGCCATCTTTTTTTTGTTTTCTGTCATGCTATTCCCATGCTCATTTCAATTAACCTAAGCACAGATGACTTCAGAAATTTAAAAAAAATATATTGTGAATTTCAAAAATTAAAATCTTGCATTCTATAACTTTCTTTGCTGAACTGATGCATAAAGAGCCCATTAACGTGTTGTCAATAACAGTGGTGAAAGATCATCTTTTTTCATACAAAAACTTCCTTTCTGATAGGCTTCTGCACCAGATTGGCAGCTCCCAAATGAGTTATCTACACTAGATTGAAGTCTAAATGTGGGGGAAATAAATAAAGAACTTGCTCTCAGATAGAGGAATATCTTTGTCCAGAAGCACATCAGGTTTATCAAATCAGTGCAGGACACATCTAATTTGATGAGCTGGACCCTAGAAGAAGTTGAAAGTAGATTATTCTACTGAATGTGAGATATAACTAAAATACCCAACCAGATAATTAAAGTATCCACGGTAACAACAGCAGGATAACACGCATATTTACACTTGTCAGGTAAACCAGTTAAAACAGAGCACTGGGATCTTTAAAGAATTTTTCCTACCTTTTATATTCTCTCACTGGATAACTAGTCTAAAGAGAACATTCTTGTTCAATACATTTAATCTCTTCAGTGCATATTTAACTACTCAAATTTAGCTAACATACTATTTTTGCTAAAATATAAAGCAAAACAAGATCTCAGTCACAGCCACAAAATCTTTTTAAATGTATTCCTTGTGCTACTTCTGAATATTAATAAAAATTAATAATTAATTTTGCCTTTGGCATTGCAAGATATACTAGTTTTAATTAGTGTACTGTACTCCTATACAATTAAAAAATAATTGATGTCCACACTTATTGGCGGTCTCTGTGATCTCTTTTCCTGTTGTTGTCAACAAATGCCTCAAAAAACAAGTTCAAGAATGTTTTGCTGTCCACTTGATTTACACACCAAAAGTAACAGACAAATCTTTTATGATGAAACAGAACCGTTTTCTGTTTAAATTATACACAAGTATATTAACTAGAAAGAGAAAATTAAAAGCTGATGGCTTAAAGAAATAGTGGAAAGACTATAAAAATGTTTAGTCCATCAACAAATTTCCTAGCATGTGTCAGTGGGTGACAGAATATTTCAATGTAACTGCAGTGGCCATCTTGTATTTGTTACATCAATCCTATTGAGTATTTAATGCTGATGTCCCCCTTGATCAGTTTATGTTATTTAAATCCAGAATACCATGTTACTGTTTTCCTACATCAGATTAATTGTATCATGAACTACTTCATTATATAACACTGTCTCTCTTTCTCACTCTGAAAGAATGAGTCAAAGAATTAAAGTATAAATTCCCACAGGGAAAAAAACCTAACTTCCTTTCAATGTATTTGCATCAAGAATCTTGAATAAATATAAGTTTTCTTTATTACAGGCACTGAAACAAAGACATAGAATCCCAGATGTAAATACTCCAGTACAGTTATGAAACAGAACAAAAAAAGAAAAAGATCGCTTGGTAAAGAACAACTCAAACTGACTATTTATCTAATCCAGAAGTTCATGCTTTTAACTTGCATCTGGGTCAGAAAATGCACTCAGAAAAGACAAAAAGCTAACTAAAAATCTCTGAGCTTATTTTTTCAATATCGCAGTACTAAACACCTCAGAGTTAGACACAGGACAAGAGCCAGATAAACAAACAAACAGAAGAGCAAAAAATATTCAGACAACACAGGAATAAAAATGCCTTTTTTCTTCCATCTAATCCACATGCTTGTAGAGTAGTGAACATGAAAAATCAGCGAATCAGATATTTATTTAATTAATGCTTTTATCATGATTAATGATCTCAATGGTCATTTTAACTAAAAATGGATAGTAATTCAAGTAGCATATTTAAATAAATATCACTGAAGAACTGAGAGTGTTACAAAATACATTCTTATTTCTGAGGATTTTTCAAAGCTCCAGCAGCTTTTCTGGCACTACACACTACACACGGCTCAGCCCAATGAAAGAGATTCTATTGGTTTCCTTTTATGCTTAAGATGGGAGGTGAGTCAAATCAGTAAAATCACTCTGAGGTCCAGGCTTCTGCCTTGGACCCCTCAGGGTGCCCACCACCCATGCCCACCACAGACAGTTGGCAATTAAATGGCATGAGTGGGAGATCGTTTTACCCAGTTCCTTCCCTTGCACTTCCAAAATTTCTAAGAAATTTCACCGGACTAAAAAGCATTAAAGGAACAGGGACAAGAGTCACTAATTCACATATAACCAGATTTCCCATAGCGAAAACATCGTTGTATCTGTCAGTAAAGTAATAAGCTGCAGACACCTTACTTCCACTTGTATACATTTTTATAGTCTATGCACACTTTTTAAAAATTTTTCAACAACTTTAAATTTCAGTTTTGGTAGGTTCTGTTTGTATCGTAGTGTCACGGTTACAACAAGCACAATTCTGAACAATGAGCCCATAAGCGCTTGAGCACTGACAATAAACTTTTAACCTTCCTTGTTATGTTCAGTTCAGGGTAGATAAGGTAATAAATGCAATCCAGCTACTGCAGAAGGTCTCAGTACCCCAGCCAGGGCTCCACAGGTTCAGTCCAAGAAGTTTTGAGCATAAACCCCCTCTCTGCTCCTCATCATACATCTCTTCCCAACCCTCCCTTAGAGGCAGTCCTGAACAGGATGCTTTTCCCTTTTTATTTATGTGAAGTCTCATGACATGTCATGCACCACATTCGTAGCAATCACTGACAGATAGTTAAAGTTTCTAACAGGTTACAGGGGAAACCATTTTCCACCAACTGTTCTCTTACAGGCCAGGATAAAATATATCTTGTGAACTAAATTTCTTCCCGCTTGTATCCTGCCAAAATTGTGGGGTTTGTTTTTTAAACGAGGCTTGAATGAAATTCCATTAGCTATTCCTGAGTTATGGCAGAATAACTATTCCAGCATAAAAAATAAAAAAATCTAACCACAGATAATTGAACTTGTCTCAAACATGAGTTGTTTTCTGGAAACATGACATGAGAATTGACTTTAGTATAACGGCAAAGTTATTTGGTTTGTACAACCTTCAGTGAATCAAAATCCGTTAAAGACTACTTGAAACCGTAAGGCGTGTCAGTGTCGTAGAAAAATACTTTTAGATCAGCTGGGATGCTTTAACTGTAGATGTCGTCTTCATGGATGGATGAATATACCCGTTAGCTCGCATGGTTTACTATCTATGTATGTAGAATGCCATCGGAACTCTGAAGTTATTCCAGAATCTCTATCATCACTTTATAAATTGATATGCTTTTTCAGTATAATATAGGAAACAAAATTATTTTTTAAAATATAAAAAGCAACATTGTTTTATCCATGTTATATTTTTTCGTTGTTTTATATTGTTGCTTTTGGTTTTGAACACTATATCAATGCAAGCACTGAGAAGTGAGATATTTTATATTTAATTTGCTGTGTATAATGAATGTAAATAGACTATATATGTTTTCACCTAGGCATGGTAAGAATTATAGCACATTTCCTCTAAGCACTGAACACACAGAAAATTTAAGTTTTTAATATGCTGCTGGATTGAGTTTAAACTTTGAACAACCAAGAGAAAATGAGGAATTTTAGCCAAGCCACAGTTAATCCAAACTTTGTCAGTGTTCGTACTTAATGCATCCAAAGGTATATTCAGCATTCCAGTCTTCACAAACCTTGGAAGATCACACCTCATGGATTCCTGTATGGCTCACCTTGATTCTTCACAGTTTTTTTGCTGCAGATACCACACTGGGAACTGGAAGAGAAAGGGGGTGGCAGCCTTATACTCTGTACTGACCACTGAAGATGACCCTGGAAAGAGCAGAAAATACATGGATAAACCATCCTGTTACCCAAATTCTGCTCTGTTCCCCCCTTCTCTTAGCTTGGAAAGAAAACTGGATTTTCTCCAAGGCTAGACAGGTGGCAGGGAAATAATTTTTGGTTAATTACCTCGGAATGCTGGGAAAGGTGTGCTCCTACCTCATGTCTGCATTGCGCTGCCTCACACTGGTAATTAAGCTGATCAGTACTGGTACATCTACCCACCAATCAAAGCTGGATATAAAGGATATTTTGAGGAGACAAAGCATTAAACAGCATTGAATTAAGAGTTTGGGTAATCAAGATGGCACGTGTTCTACTTGAAAAATAAGGCAAATCCTTCCAAAAGAAGGACAGCTGGCATGCTGAAAGTCAATCTTAACTACAAGAAATGTATTTCTTGCTTTAAGAGTCACAGTTGGGGCCTCCATGCAGGCTTGTAGCTAATGAGTTGATAATGTCTCCTTCAGGAGAAGGAAAAAAGGCCACTACTCAAATTCTCCTTGATTCCTCTTCATTTGGGATCCTGGCAAATCAAAGTTGGCTCTAATATTTTTATAATGACCGGTCTTGCCAATGGTGGACTCTGTGACAAGCACACTCAACCCAGCCTGAAATTAAACACAGCTTCCCAAGTGAAAAATTGGAGACTACACTAAAGCAATTCAACAGAAATTAGGAAAACTACATGCTTTAAAAAAGCATACATGTTTTCAGCATTGTTTCTGAATACTGGACTAAGCCTTCATATTGTGACATTCTTGAACACACCCAAATTTAAACACTATTATTTTTAATGCACTGTGTTCTATAGGGAATACCATAGCAAAGTCAATTTTGTACCATTAACAACATAAAAAGAGAGGTTTTCTGCTATCAGTGCTGGCAAAAAAAAATGCAGCCTTGTATTTCTGTAAAGATGAGAGAAGTTCTCTGTGTTTCTTAGAGTAAATGTGCTACTCTGCTGAATCCACACAACTATAAAAACAAGCATAAAGATGCAAAGTTAGTGACTCTCTTCACATTTTCCAAAAGCAGAATAATTTGGCCCAAGCACAAATATGTATGTGGCACTTAATGCTTATTTTACCTGCAATTTGCTCAAGTATTTGTGGAAGTTCGTATCCACATGCAAGTAGCAATTCAGTGTCCAGGTTTCACAATGGGCCAGTTACATATTTTCAGTATTTTTTTGTTATAGTCTCCACATACAAAATTAATTAATTACTTGGTCAAAATAAGAATAGAATTCAGCATGTTCTTATAAAACTGTCCCTTAACAACACCTAACCTGGCAATGCCTGGATTTGCACATAGCTTACTATGCAAGATATTTCTAGAAACAGACTGCTTCAGCCTTTGGGGCCTAAAACGCAAATTGCAGTAGAGTTTAAGAGTAGTGATCAGTATTAATTGCAGTATTCATGGGAATTTTTTAAACATAAATCAAATTAATAGATTGCACAATTTATAAACTATTACTCTGAACAAACTTTACTCTAGATAAATAATTGCTTACACTGCTTTTTAGAGACACATTCCTGCCAAGTCTGAGTTAGAAACCAGCCTCAGTCCTAAAAAAAATAAGTAACTTGGGCATTTGCTGAATTTAACTGTTGTTAAAATAAAAATGCTACAAAAGTAACATAAGAGTTAAGATGTCAAGTTGAGATTGGAGTCCATCTCTGACACACAAAGGTGAGCAACTCGAAATGCTGCTAGACCAATGTTCTAATAAAAATGAACAATACAATCAAATGAATTATATGAGGTCATTAAAACGATTAAAGTCATTCATCAAACGGGAAACAGATCTTTTGATTTTTGGGAAAACACTAAGGCTCCAAACATCCCTCTGCAAACCCTTTCATCATTTCAGTAATTTTCAACATGAGTCCGTCCTTGTCTGAATCCGCCGTATGCTGCCTCCTGCTCCTCCCCCTCTTCTCCTCTAATAGTGTTCAGAGAGAACTTCAAGATGTGGGCTAATGGAGCTGGCATGGGTTGGAGTTTAATATTGCATGTGCTTAACTTTTTGTGCAACTGACCAACATGACATGTCTAACTGTATAAATGGAAGTTTTATGGTGATAAGATCAGTAGTTACTGAGATATTTATGTGACATGCTGACAGATATAAAACTACAAAGCTTGCTTTTATGCCTTACATCCTCTAGAAAAAAAAATAAATACTAAGATGATGGGTCACTTTGAAGATAATTTATTATCTAAATTACCTAATACCTGGCTAAGTTCTAATATGCAAGATGAGGTCTCAAAAACGCTATTAAAACTATGAACTTTAATTTCAGATGATTTTAGTATTCTCTGCCAAATGGGACAGAGTACAGCCAGTTTGCATGTCTCACTCTCTCTCTAGATTATGGCGCTGTCATCAAAACAAAATGGAGAATGATGACAAAAACCAGAAAAAGGCAAAAGATAACATCTTCCCAGTTTTTACACTCTGTGGGTTTGGGTCTCTCAGGGAAATCCTCATTGCTGCTGAGATGGAGGAGGAAGACTATCTGAGAGAAGGCCAGATGAAAGAAAATATATTATTGTTGTGTGTGTATATATGTATATACACACACATGTATAAAAAATAACCTGTGGATAGAGTTTCTTTTACATTTTGATCTGGGGGAAGCCAGCCTCAGAAATTCTTACAGAACAAGATGACGATGCTTCCTGCTGCTAGAAAGCAGCTGCCCCAGAGCTGAAGTTAAAAGCCTGCTCTGCCTCCTTCTCTATTTGATGTGGATGTTACTTCACCCACTGAGAAAGCAGGCAGCTGCAGCAGTCAGTAAAAGAAGGGGGAACAGCCCGATGGCAGCAAAGAAGGGAGAAAAATAAAAATAAAAATATTTTTTAAAGAAGTTAGAGACTTGTAGGGAAACATAAGGCTAAAAGGAAAGGAAAACTTAACTTCAGGAGACACGAGTACCAGGCAGTGCACAAAGAATACTGACCCTGAGAACAAGATAACTCAGAGGACAAAAGAACCAGCAGACTGGGAGAAAGTGAAAATTATTCAGCTGTGCTGTTACTTTCCCATAAGGTCAGACCCTTCCATACTAGAGGGGATGTTCAGAGCCCTTCATCCCCACCCTGATTTGTTATTGTGTACATGTTCCACAGGAATGATCATCTGCATCACCAGTGCTGAGAAAACCAACTTCAGCACCTCAACAATCCCCTATAACACACCCGCACCCCTTAAGACACTCACTGCTGCTGTTCCTCTCTCATCTCCCACATCCAGACACCAGCAGGATGATCCCCACACATCAAACACATGCCACAAACATCCATTCTTTGTGTATCTCCAGGAAGGACAGAGAGAACAGTTTTCTTTAGTCTTGAGTGAGAAGATGTGTTTTACTTACTTAATCCAGAACTTTTGTTTTCTATTTTCTCATGAATCTCTCAGTTTTCTCCTTAAGCCTTTCTGCCACAGCCTTTTCAATATCAGAGTTCATTTCTTTGGTCTGCTTCTGGTCTTGTCTGAAACATCTGGTGGGAAGGAATAAAAGCAGCATTGGAATCCAAAGTGAGGTTTGGACTGAAGAAACAGAAGAGCATCAAGTGTTCCTGCCCCCATAACAAGTGCACAGGACCACCATGTCTGTGTGTGAACAAGCAGAACATGTGAAGGTTCAGGAGATGTTGGGAGTGGGATGATTATCCCAGGCTTTGCCCTTTGGCATTACTATGTTGGAAAGGAAGTGCTGGATCTTTTTTGGGGGAAATAATCTTATCAGTCTTGTTAGACATAGAGTGTTTATGGCATTTTTTGCACAAGTTTCTTCTATCTGCAACAGTTAGGAGATCAGATTGGCTCTAAAGCACCTATCCTTGCTGTTGGAAGAACCAAACTTGAATTCTCTGTAGGAGGATTTAGACCTTGTTTAAAAAATAAGTGTCTAATGGCAAATCTGCCTATTAATCACTCATCTTAAAACTCTTTTTGAAACAAATCAGGGGCATTGTTAAAGCTCTATAGTGATTTTTCTGGCACCGTCATTCTAAGTTTATTTTCGATACCATTAGAGAGACTGTTGGTTGTGCCAAATTGACTGTGATGATTAATATATAGTTGAGATTCTTGATGAGTCCTCTTGTGTCAGGAGGAACATTTGAATTCCTTTGTCTTCACCTGATGCACATGCCCAAGGCTGAGTGTTCAGATATTGGTGGTGGCTCACGTATGAGCTATCACCTAATGATTAGATACAGCTAACAGAAATAAAATTCTCACAGTCGCAAGATAACCTCATTTTTTAATTCAACGAAAAATACTAACCATATTGTTCAATATTTGTTACATCACTGTATTACCAATTGAAAGCCAAAACCTGGTGGCTCTAGTTGCCTCTAAAAACAAGACGTGTCATATTGAACTAAAACCTAATCATACAAAACACACATGAAGTCAAAGAAAAACAGTGCTGTTGTCCTTGGAGACACGTTGGTGCAAATACATTAGAGCAGAATATGAGAACTGGCACTATCTATATGGTATACACTACATATATACTGAAGGTTAAACTGATGTACTGAAAAGGAAAATAGTCCAACAAGCAAACAGCAAATCCCCAACCAAACAGAAACTATCTAGCCTTTTTGCCTCCTATCCAAAGTCTTTCCTGCTTATTGCACAGCCACAGTCTTTCTTCTTTAAAACAGTTTTGCAGTTTTGCCAGGCAACAGTCTGTTACCATATACGTAAATGTGATTTTGTTTAGAGGACATTACGGATGCATGTGACAAAAGAGTAGCAGCATATCAGCCATGAATTAAAATCCGTTACTGTATTTTAGTTTATTGATCTACTGTAAGCTTCTCAGCATTGTCTAATTTAAATAAAACTTCAATTTGTAACAATACTATAAATAGAAGGCAATATTGATCAGAGTGCCACCAGCCTGCTGAACTTTCGTTATCACTGAAGCCTGACCAGTTAATGTTGAATGTTACAATTTATTACACTGCAAAGTACAATACAACACAGTAGCATTTAGATTTATAAACAAAGATATGCTGAAGTACCGAAAGCAAGTTCAGTCAGCTCTGAACAAGAAGAGTTCTGATTTACTGGTACTCCACAGCACTATTTCCCTACCTGAGGCAATATTTCACTACCTCTCTGATACGAACACCTGTTAACTCTGCTGAAGATTGAAGCATTTGATTTTGTTTTGACTCTTTTAAACTGCAGCAAAACACCTGATGTACATCAGCAAAGATTCATCACTGCTGTGGTAGGTTTTTTTGAGCTTTTGAGGATCCTTACCAGTTCAGATGGGCAAATGATGTCCTGGGAGACACAACCTCCATAACAAATAGTGACAGACACCAGATCCCTAATGTTACTACTTTTCTTCCCCTCTTCCTTTTCACAGGAGTAAAAACTGAAGTAAATAGACGTGAAAACAGCACACTTAACAGATAAGTTTCACATTAGGGGATATTTTCAGGCAGCAAGCAATAAAACATTCTCTAGACAAAGAATATTTCATTACAGTTTTTCCACTCCTGAGGGTACATTGTTTCAGGGAAATCACTGATGGGCCTTGAAGCAAGCTCAGAGTCCCTGCACTCACCAGCCAGGAAAGCACTGGTGTTGCCTCTCAGAAGGCATGTGCTCACCTTTCCTCCTAGGTGAAGAAGAGAAGGTTCCTCATGCTCCCCTTCTCTTGAGTAAGGCCACTGGGATAGCTTGCAGGACAGAAAAGCATCAAAGCAAACAGGTCTCTGGATTTGGCTTCAGAACACTTCCCAACCAGGATAATCAATAATTCCCAACCCGGGCTTCACTACTCCCAAGGTGTAATTGTGATTTTTTTTTCTTTTGTTTTTTTTTTTAATACGCAACAACAATATTATTAGCAGTGCCTGGATGCAGCACTGCTTAGTGAAACACATTGCCCATGCACACATGGGCAAGAGGAGATCATGAGCTAGCAAGGTATGGCACAATGTAGACTGCTCAGGCACTCCAGGAGAGAACTTCTATGGTGGTGCTATAACAGAGGAGAGCCTGTCTGCAAAGGCAGGAAGAAATACTAATGTGAGGGACATGTATTTACCACCTCCTTGGCAAAATGCCAGAAATATGACTCCACTGATTATTCCACTCAATCTCTTGTATGACGCAAGATGGTGAAATGACTTTTTCGTGGTGGAACTCTGGGGTGAATCTGTGTGCACATGTTAAAATGAACACAAGAGAAGGGATCTGAATCTCAGAAGGTAGGCTTGCACCCAAGCACAACCTGCAGGACGGACCTTCCAGAGCAGACAAGGTCCCTCATCCACCTTGTTCTTCCAGGGCAGATCTCGTCCTTCGCCTCCATCTGATCAGCAACTTTTGATGACTTCCTACAACTCTTCCTCATCAATGCACCTCATACCCATTCTCTGTCATAGCTGGATCCTTCAGAGAATAGGTGCACTTTGTAAATTAAAATAACACATGCTGCAAACAAACTGCAAACATAAACCTGAGAGTGTATGTCCAGGACATGCTCAGTTTTCTTTGAAGAGAACTAAGCCATAGTTTGCTGGGGAAGAAGTTGCAAAAGAAGCAGTGGCCTTCAGGAACAGCCCTTTCCAGGAAGGAACACCAGCCCTTGCGAGCTGCTCCCAACAAGGTGGTGAGAACAGAAACGCTCAAACTCTGTGTCTCTGGCTGCAACAGATGGTGGGAAGGAGGGAGGATATGCAATAGCGCAGCTACAAAACAGGGCAGGTAAACCATGTACCTAGCACTGGTACCACTGTTATTTGAATTAGAAAACAATAATGTAAATAAAGTAATATTAGTATGCAGGCTTCCAGGGAGAACTTTCTCTCTACAGAGCTTGATGTCTATTAGCCTTCAGCCAAAATAAAGGTCATCAGACAGTAGATCCTTTCTTTTCTTCCCTTAGCAGAGAATGTAATCCAGTTTGACGCTTTCAGACTGGGGAATTATTCTTTTTTAGTTGGGAACTGTAACTAAAACACTGTTGTGGTAGAAACAATGCTGGGGTTTCATTTTTACTTATTTAAAAAAAGAACAGGCATTTTTAAATGGTTTTGGGTGGCATGATTTAATGGGAGTTTTGTGGACAGGGTGTGCAATTATTAGATTAGCATCTTAGTCTTTCATTCAAAATTCAGCAGTTCTCTAGGTACTTTTGATACTGTCATGTCAGGGTAAACATGGTCTTAATATGTTTGCTGTGTACAGGTGCATGCACTCCTAATAAGCCCTGACACGTGTAAATACGCTGACACTCCCTCTGCGCTGGCATTCCTGCAAACATACCACATACCTGCAAACAAACCAAAAATAAACAAACCAAAACAAAACTGGGGAATTACTTCAACAATATTTTAAAGCTTCATTTTTAGGCAACACAGATAAAAGATACCCAACTTAAATCAGGCAGTCTGTAAATTAATAAGATTCCTTCTTCAGGAATTTTAGAGGAATTTGGCAAAGATAACTGACATTTGGTCCATTACTACTTAAAACGCAATTTGATGTGATAATATTTGACAGTTCTTTAAACCTTCTTTCTAGAAAAAACAAATTCTAACTTCAAATCACATCTTAGGTTAAATTTCAATTTGAATAATTCCCTGATTATAATTACAATTTTTTTATTTTATACTGATGAAATCTTCAATCTGCACAATTCCTAGTTCTGTAATTCACCCCACCAAGGAACCCAAATAACAACTTTTTATATCCTTGCAAATAACCAAGACAGTACAAACAAGATTCTTTGCATAAACTGTTGCAAACATACCAAGAGTATGTACAAATAAAATCCATAAATAATATTAACTAAATAAAATACAGAATGTCTCAATCTGCCGCAGGAATACTTGAAAGCAGAAAAGAGGTTACTTAGTGAAAGTATTGTCTTCATTTAAAAAGTATTCACACCAGTCTAATCAAAGTTTGGCTTATGCATCCCCCTTTTCCTTTTCCAGCTGTCAAGTTCTGGTCTGAACACCACATTTGTTGACTTCTTCTGCCAAAGGCTTGTTTAGTTTATGGATTCACAACTGGACAGAAGGAAAAAGGGAGGCCTGAGACAGGCCAAAAGATAGACAAGAGCAGAGTTGAATAAAGCCAGATCAGGTGAAAAGGAAATGAGATCTGGAAAAAATCAAAAGGCAGGAGGCCTAGGGAAGGACAAGAGCACATATGGGAGAGGATTTGCAGATTGAAGTATATAATAATGGAGAATGGCAGCTAAGAGACAATGAAACCAGCAAACAGATGGAAGGAAAAAGGACAAGGAAAGAGAAATAAAGTTCAAAAGTGCCAGAAATAGAGCAGAAGCTCTTTAACAGAGAATCAGACAGGGGGAAAGAAAGAAACAGAATGGAAAATAAAAGATTTTACTATCAAAAAAGCCCCTACATTAAACTCTTTTTTATACAGAGTTCCTTATCAGAATCTATATTTCTGGTTTTTTCCAAGAAAGTCCAATATTTGGAACAGTGTCAAGGCAAAGGTAGAGCTCATTAGAAAAAAAGAGTGTAAGTGAACCTTCTGTATACTTTTAATGCTAATAGTAATAATATCTATTTTAATTAGTCCTACAAGTACTAGCCGGATCCTTCGGAGTTGTCCTCTCCACTTCTCTGTATATAAACAGAAAGAATTCCATAAGGCAAATAAACACCTCTTGCCATCTGCTGAGAAGCAAGCACTAAGAGTCTTTACGAGTTCATTTTAATGAAAAACTTTTCAGAGATGCATGTGTAACATGATCCATCAGTGCTTCAGTTTCACAGCACTTATTGAGATAGATGCATACAAAATGTGGTAGATTCTCTGCTTCCCAAGAACGACATATGAATTACTGAATACTCTTTAGAAATGCATTTTAATTTCTATAAAACTTATTTAAAAAACAACAACAACAACAAAAACACACAACAAACAACTCGGCAGTTAGTACCGACCACTGTATATGTATATTGGTATAAAATCTCACAGATTTTGAAAACTTACAGACTTCAGGAGGGGTTTTGTTTGCTTTTGTTTGTTGGGTTTTTTTTGGTTTTGGTTTTTTTTGGGGGGAGGGGTTCTTTCATTTTTATTGTATGGTTTTTGGTTGGTTGGTTGCTGTTTTTTGTTTTGTTTTTACATAAATATATATAGGAAGATATATTTAAAACACACAGATTAAACTGTATGGGTTATTCCATTTTTTCACTCTTATTACTACCAAGAAATTACCTGTTTAGGTGGCTAAAGCATCTAAATGACCTGTGGAAAATATTACTGCCTGTTTGCATTGGAAGACAACTTTATTCTCAGATTTCTTGCCATTGACTAAAGGACAACGGGATAATCTCTGGAAACAAATGCAGGTTAATAATGATTGTATTGATAATTCAATTTCTTGTTGAATATAAGGTACACCAAGGGCCTTTATCCTGCCAACAAGAACAAAACAAAGTATGTTTTCTCATGCCAAGCTTTAGCTCATAAAAATTCGCAAAGCTTGTTATACCTGGCAAAATCAGAATAGCATAGATAGTCTAAAGGTTTATTCCCAGAGAAATCACTTCAGCTTTACCTGCCTCAGGGATCCAAAGGTCCTGTTCCATATCATAGGGAATGCTGATGCACAGCTCTAGTACCTCTGTATCCATGACAGGAAAAGCGGGATAACCCTTCCTTCGCCTTTCCTGAAAGCAACAAATTTCTTGTAAGACTTTATTTCCATTGGAGAAGAAAAATGGTCTACAGCAGTGTAAGTTCATCTGTGAAGGGGCTTATACACGTACAGCCATACCATGCACATTCATTGTAATAATCATGTCACTTACTGTGTTACCAGTTTACAATTTCTGAGTACTCTGGGCATGAGGCATCTATTAGTGGAGAGACAAGCACCTCTTAGAAATAGAAATAGCCAAGAATATTTCAGAAAGAAATAAAAGGATGAGTATTCAGGCAGTTTTATACCTGCTTGATAAATCACATTAATTTCTTAAATAAAAATCGCCATTGAACACTTGCCATACCAGTCAGTCTCTGTCTTTATTTGCATTCTTTGTTGGTTTTGGGGGGGTTGTGGGTTTGGGGTATTTTTTTAATGGATATTTTGTTTAAAATAAAGACCCAGGTCAGTCTTGATGTAATTTTTCTAGCTAGTCAAGTTACGAACCCCTGAAAAAAGGTGTTTTTAATGGAAAGGCTGACAACCCCTTAAGTGTAGTGCTGTGAATGAGGGCACCTTGATCAGAGTTGGAGAAAATGTTCAACGTGATATAAGCTACTGAACTAAGTTGTAAAATGACAAGGACTGAGTGAACAGTTTTTAATACAGATAATATTGTTCATGTAGTCTATAAATATAGAATTAAATGTTGACCTCTGTCTCCCATGTCAAAAGTCAAAGTCAGTGTCAGCACATATTGTTTTTATTTGTTTCAAGAGAAAAATAGATCAACAACATTAACCTCACAATGAACAGAGAATTGAATGAATTAAAAAGCAGTACCCCATAAATCCCTTTCCTTTTATTGGCACAGTGATAAAAATGCCTAGGGCTTAGAGGAAAAGGGTAGTTTCAGACACTAGTCTGAGATGCTCTGTGTACACAGAGCTGTACATCACATGCTAAAACAGAGGAACAGATATATTAAGATTCGTACAGTCTCATATAATACACGGTATCCATCAAATTGCATCATAGCATCCCGCAAAACATGGCATGTCAGATATCCCTAAGCAAGTAGGTTATCACAGGATTATTTTAAAGCAACAGTAGCTTTCCAACTACATTTGAAAAACACATTTCACAAAACAGATTAAATATTCAAAAAAGAGACTTTATTCAATACTGTTTATACTTGCAGTATACCAATAATTTAAGACACCACCTGGAACAAACTCCATTGTGTTTAGAGAGTTACCAGCTTCATTGGTTGGGTAGCTCTTTAAATTGTTGGCTCGCTGGGATACGACTGAGAGATATGACATTTTTCTCCTGTTTAAAAAGTCATTTTTTCCAAAACACCTCATAATAATAAAGGGCCCTATTTCACAATGCCATAGTAAATTTGACAGTTAACTAAAATGAGCAGTTTCAATTGCAAATTCAGTTTAATTGCAATTTTTAGTGCTGTGTAATTGAACTGAAAATGTCCTAAAAAAATTAACACAGTCAAAACTGGGACAGAAACAAAAGCATTTTCACATTGGTTTAGAGATTTCTAATAATTTCCTAGAGAAACTGACAAAAAGTTACATTTCAAAATGAATCAGTTTAACAAAAGAAAGGGAATACTATAGTCTGAAAAATTCAGCTGTTGGTTTTTGTTTACATTTACTTCTCCTCCTGCAGCTCGTAGGGTATACACAGATTCTTTTGGTTTAATGCTCCAATGATTATCTGCTGGCAATGTTGCATCATGTGAAAAACATTTTACAGCATTTGCACTGTGTACTAAACACACAAAAGCAACTAATTACAACATTTGTCAAATCTGGAGCGTGTTCTGCGATAGCTTACTGGAACCAAACACTGGTTTCCCTCTTGAAATGGGGTGACTGACTTCAAGTTTCACCAGTACAGTGAAGGCTTGGAGTGAAATCTTGACTCATACATACTGCTGAAGGCTGGTATGCTGAAGCTAATCTATATTTCCGTGAGAAAAGCCTTCTCAGGCTGAACACTCACAGGGTTTGAAAGAATTTTACAGCTGGCTATAAAGAGCAACTTTTCTGCTCCACATGTATTCATGCAGCTTCTGGGCAGAACCAGTCATGGTGCTTTTCATAGCTGGATGATCAGAAGGCTTCTCTATAACTTCTAGTAAACAAGCTAAGACATATATTTTATTATACTAAAGGATTATTGGTGTGTAGGGCAATACTGAATGGCTGTATAAAGCAAGTCACTTAAGGTCTTGCTAAGCTTGTAAACTTAGTCATAGCTTCATATGGACAAATAATGTTGAAACAGGGCAGGTACTTTCCAAGACACATGGCTGATAAAATTAACTTCAACCTTGGTTTTAAAGCGTCTGCTTTTGATTTGAGGAATATTGCCTACCGCACAAACAAGCAAACAAACACGAAAAAGGATGCTGAGTTCATTTCAAGGGCCTAAAAAATAAAAATAATAAATAAGTTTCCTCTCTGTATGATTTTTGGTTCAAAATGTGTTGCTTATCTCGTTAACTCAGCTTGCATATTGGTAACATTATAATATCCTAAGTTTAAAGTTAAGTTGCTGCAACAGTCAGGTAACAGATGCATCCACTCTACCGTGAGGATAACATGCGAGTTTATGATATGTGGTGGTTCTCCACTGAGAACCAAAAATAAGGTTCTGCATTATAACTCATGCCCAGGTGTGCAGCCAGCAGGCTGGGAGCACAGGCAGCTGCCAGGCTGCACCACAGACTACTGGGATGGATACTGGTAGAAATGAAGCTTTACAGAAAGAGAATGGAGAAGAGTTCCAGAACTGGAGCGACTGGGTCTTCAGGAGCATCCCTGGAGAGGACACTGACCAGGGCCCTGAGGCGAGAGCTCGGCAGAGACGTAAACATGTGAGGGATGTCACAACCTCCTCTTTGGTCTCATTTCATCAGCACCGTCCTTTAACTTGTACGTTAAAAGAGCCTTTTGATGCATGCTGTTCTTAGATGTTAAAGAGCAATAAGTTCACCCATTAAAATTGTCAAATTTCCCATGTATCTATAAAAATGATCACATTTATTAAATGGGAAACCATATTGCTTAACATAATTCTAACACTAACAAGACATAGAACACGGACAACTTAAAACATTAAAGAAGATTCCAGCGTATGAACAGGAAATACAAAAATGATTGACAGTGACTGTTGATACTAACTGATTAAAACAAAGTTTATTTGTAAATATCAGTATCCCAACTCATAATTATTTACAATTTAAGAAATTCAGCAATCAGTCCTGCGATATGAATTTCCTGTTTATTGTTTTCTCCCAGAATTTGAAAGCTTTCTTATGTTTGTTGCACAGTTCAGAAAATTCTTTCTCCAAACATCACCCAAGAAGTTTGGCATGAAATGCGGTGTGATATACTGCACTGATATATCACCTGCGATGAATTAATCAGCTCAAGTGCATATGGCATATAGATTACAAATGGCATACCTCTATGTTAGGCATGTATATGATTTTCAACAACATTTCTTATTCAGTTTTGAAATACGTAGATACCTATTCAAAAGTGCAGCATTAAACTCACATAGCCTTTTTTCTAACAAATCTTCAGCGTTAGGCAACAGCACCCTAGATTTATCCAAAATTAAAGATATGTTCAGTTTATACAATGATCTGCTTAAATGCAATGAATTCATAAAAAGAAACACAGCTAATGTATTTACTGTTATTTATTGCTGTTATTATTTTGATAATAGTGAAATGCAGATAAGTTTTCAGCTAGGTGAAATTTTAGCATGAACTCCAAAAACTTCACATATGTTTAGTATACTGATTCCAGTTATGGAGAAGCAAATTAGCAGATGAGCATTGTAATAACTATTAGCTAAAATTCACCGATACAAGCTAGCATCGTCTTCCACTTCCAGAGCTGAAGAAAATATTCATAAGCTTTTACTTCTTGTAATGGAGAATTCACTGTTAACTAGGATTCAGATCCCATGTGTTCAGCCTCTCTACAGACATGAACTCTCTTTCATGGATTCTACCAAAAAGCTTTCACTGGTAACAAAAAAATAATACGAATACACCTTGGTAAAATGCATTCAGTCAGTAGGATCTAAAGGCAGTGAACCCCACAACACCAGCTGCAGAAAAAAACAATCAGAAGTACAGCTTACCTTCATTTCTTGAAGCCTTAGTAATCTGAGAGAAAATACTATTTTCTATTAAAATATAAAATATGTAATTATTGATTCTTCTTGTGTACTTTATACATCTTACCACACCTTTCAAAATATATATATTTTTAAGCTTTCAATTAAAATAATAGCTGTATGATCACAGGGTAAGGTAGCCCAATTTAAAATCTTGTAAGGCCATTAAGAACTTCCTACTAGAAAAACAGAAGTTAACAGAAGAAATTATACACCACATTTTCACATCTGGGCTTGCAGAAATAGCTTTTGCAACTCCCATGCTTCTCTCTGTAAATGTGCTGTTATTGTCAGTCTTTTGATCTATTTGAAGAGAAATAAGGACAACCACAGAGCTACATATGTCACTCAAAAACACAAACATGCTCAGTAATATCACGGAAAAGTAAATAAGAGCACAGACTTGCTAATAAAGGAAGGAGAGGGACTCGTTAGATCCTACAGTGAAAGCAAACCACAGAACAATCCAATTCCGAATTCATCCTTCTCATTCACCCTGTAGCACATTTGTGGGATCTAGTTAACTAGAAATCGCCTAGGGGAAAAGAAAGGGAATCTAGAGTAATAAAAAAGTGACAAAATGAATAAAGTACTCACAACTACTATTGCTTTGCTGACACTGGAGAACAGAAGAGGATGGGGTTTTGTCACAGTTCTGATACCCCCCAAATGTTGCTGCTACGGTATTTCTGCCCTTTCAGTGTGATGTGGAAAAAAAATTATTTATATACACTACTTAGTGCATGGACAAGCTAAAGATTTTTATTTTATTTTTTTACCCATTTACGGTTGCGAATTAATTAAATGACATGAGGCTGAAGCCAATGACAACTGCTAATCTGTAAGCAACAACAAGCAAGGAAAAGCTGATAGGAGTACAGCTGTTTTATTTTAATTGAGGAATGATTTTATGTTGGAAGCACTCAATATTCACAGCAAATTAAAAATAATGAAGTGAATTGATACCAATGATATTTTTTTTACCTACTATCCCTTTGTAAATCTATTTCTTCACACAAATTGACATGTCTAATTGATACATACGCTATTACTCCTCATTAGTAGGCTGAATAAAATAATTCTTGATTAAATTTATTGCAATTTACAATCCAGCATAATGTTTGCAAGCTATAAAAGTCAATCAACAGGAAACAGAAAAAAAACAGATGACATTATTACTTCTTATATATACATGATAACTTCATGTGTTCCATGGAACCTTCCTGTGCATTTTGTTTCTCCTCAGGAGCGAAGGTTTATCTCCAAGAGGTCACTTAATTTTTTACATGGCCATACATATATTTCAGTATATACATTCTTCTGAGTCTTTTTGATAAATTTCACCTCTAATAAGCAAATTATTTGCGTATTTAGCAATATGTTAGAAGTTGTCTGGAAGAGTTTGTCTTCTACTAACACTCAAACAGAAGAGCTGATGATTTACTTTGTCTGAATTAGGATGTTTGATTTATATTGTTTTATCACCATGTGAAAAAAGTTCAAGCAAGTAGCAAAAATTCAGAATTTCAATGGAGCAAAGAAAGTCAATAGCAAATTTGACAAGCAAAATATATATTCTGTAATGCAAAATTTTCAGCCAAAAAGAAAATTGAATCGATGATATGTCAGTCTGTTCTTTATAATTTTAATTTATTTCACACCTTGCCCTGGCCTCCACTATTTTGTAGAAATTCTCTGGTATTAAGAAACTAGCAGAGCAGCTATTATGTTACTCTCTTCTCTAATGGCAAGGAAAGTATGTTATGACCAGAACATTTCTATGGCCTATTGCTCCTATTTCTCTGGAGAATGCTGGCAGCTGGCACAAGATTGCTGCCCTCACTTAAGCTGGGCTCCAGACTTGAGAAATAATTTACCCGAAAATGCAGTATTTATGCTATACCTAGTACAGACACAGAACAGCCATCCTACTTTTGCCATTTTAAGTTGATATAATTTCTTTCTGAGGAAAAGCTTCTGATGCCCTGGTTGTGTTTGTGCCCTGATTGTAGCCTATGTCTCAACTTGTCCATACAAGTTGGAAGAAACTGCTAAAAAAATCAGATATTACTGCATAGGGACACATAAAATTAAATACTATATTGGGAATGTTTTCTATTCATACTATATATGATATTCTTTGTAAGACATTAAATAAAATCTTATTTAAAAAAAAATTCTGGTTCAAATATAAGTTCGATTTATAGAACTGATGGGGCAGTTGCTATCTAAAATTTAAAAATACATAAGTTTGCACAAGTAAAAGAATTTAAGATAGGGATCTTAAAGGTGTAACCTGACAGTACCCATTGAAAAATAATCTGGTTTTTATTCTACAGATATTACAGATTCACAATTACATTTTTATACAACATAATTAGATTAATTAACTTTATATTGTTACATAAGAATTTTGATCAAATCTTTATAAAAGGCAATATATTGCAGTTCTGAAAATCACTGACATTTTAAACTTGATTGTTACATTTCAAAAGTAAGAGGAGGACTTACAAACCCCCCCAGCTGTTTCAGGATTCATTTCCTATTTGATAAGTGTTATTCAGCACAGTAAACAACCTATCTGCCAGCAGTAAAAAATCAAAGAGCTCTACGCCAACTGAATAGCATCTTTTAAATAACACCAGAAAATGGCCCAAAAAGGAGCTCTTAGAAGCAGGCACAGGTTTTCCAGTGTTCCTGGGGGAATGTGCTGTCACCAAGAACTGCACAGTGCTCCACATCCCAGATTACCTTTAAGGGTGACCAGAAGTATTTCCAACTACTACGCTATCCACAACAGAGTAAAAATAATCAGGAACTATGGCAACCATTAAGCCTTATTTAAACTGAATTCTAAAATATATGTCCTCCATGTTGCATCTAACTTCTGTGGTCAAAGGTAACTAATTAATTAAATCTTTCCAGACTATTTCTCTGGACACTATTTGAAAATAATATGCATATCCAGTTCATTTCTTCAGATTCAGGGTGATATCTAGATCTAAGCACACCCAGAGAGTGTAAAGGCCACCGAAAGCTCTGCAGTGGGTGATCACCATCCCAGTACCAGCAGAAGCGATGGCCAAAGGCAGCGCCCGCTGCCCACAGAACCAGAGCTGTCGGGGCTGGTCCTGGCCCCGGCCATGGGGAAGGAACCAGCACCGGGCTGTGGGTAGAGCTGGTTTGCAGGGAAGAGCCAGGACTGATGTGTGGGAAATGTCTCAACCCGGTGCTGTGTCCCTGGGACGGCTCCTAGGATGGGCCAGTGCTCTAGCTCATGTTCCAGACGCTGTCTCAGAGCCACAAAGCAGACTTTTATATTTCAACACACATTATCTCATCATCTCTTTTAATCTAGAAATACCATACTAAGAAAAACCTAATGGAGAAGATTATGATCAGCCTTAGATATACCATTTTCATTCAGCTCTAACAAACTCAATAGGAAGAATATTTTATAAATGAACACAACAAATTGAAATTCAATAGCCTAGTTAATACAAGCATATTGAAATAAAATTATACATATATATATACACACACACATGCATGTTTGTGTGTGTGTGTGCAGTGAGGGAGAACCTACTGTCTTCACGTATGTACTGTTTCTATTAAAAAGTTTGGGTAAGTAAGGAATGCAAGATCACAAGTCTTTAAGGACATTCTGCTCAGGATGCTTTTAGCTGCAAACATCAAACCAAAACAATACATTTATAACAAATTTGTAATTTTAAAATCTCAGTAACATTTGAAATGAGTAAAATAAAATAAAAAATGTTAACTCACCTTATTATATTCACCATCAGAGAAGACAAAGACAAAGGTATTATCCAGTTGAGTCTATACCAAAAAGAAACACACATTAATATCCGCGATTTGATACCCATTCCAAACACACGAAGTAATAAATTTGGTGACAAAGCTGTCAAAATATGTTCCACAAATACATTGGCAAGAGATCTGGACATACTAAAGAAATTCAGTGAAACAAAATAGGTGCCAAATGGGGATGTTTGACAGAGTGTTCAAAAATACATTTAGACCAAAGCAGGAACACATCCAACAGAGAGATTCTCTACATAAATTATCATGAAACTATTAGAAATAATTGGCCTGTGATTTCAAAATATTACATATATTTTAATGTTATCGAAGAACTGTGTTGTGAACCATGTGTGATTTCTTGGCGATTTAATTTTTGGCCACACAACAGCATTTCTAAATGCAACTGAAAATACTATATCACATACTGCAAGTCAATCTGTAGTCTTTGAAAACGAATTGAGCTTCCAAATGCTTTGAAATGCTGCTAGGGGAAATACTATAAAAGTCTGGATACTCTGCAAGGCTGCGCAGCCCTTGCAGGGGCTCTGCCGAACAGATGAGTCCTCACAAGGCTGAAAAGAGCCCAGATAAGAAGGATATCATGAGTATAGGGGTGTTTGTGGTCACAGCACCCCAAACAACCCATCAGTGTAGTCTTTGGTCTCTGCAGCAGGATAGGTACTGGAGGCCATAAGTGTTCTGTGAGTCTAATAGGAGCAGATAATTTATATACAATGCTGTATTACGTGGGCTCTTTTTTTTTAATAAAATAAAGACAGCTAAATGTTTCCAGATACTTCCTTGAGTGCAGATACCCACTGCAGAGCGGCAGCTCCCTGCTCTGTACTTCAGCTGGATGCGTTGGTGAATGAAGACGAAGATCTCAGGTGCTGCCCTGCATAGCTGCCTATTCATATCCTTCACATGCATGAAATTCAAATTTCTATTGTTTAGTGGTTCTCAATAAATATATTCTTAGATAAAATCAGAGCAAGTCAAAGTAGACTACTCAGAAAGAAGACAAAAAGAGGCCAGGCTGCACATAACCATAACAGACCCTTCAGTGTCAAACCATTTCCTTTCATTCAGTCAATACAAAAGCAAGCAGTACTGCATATTAGTTACTCTTACCAGGGATAAAGTACCAGTGTAAAAGAGCAGCATTAGCAGCGGGATGCCTGGGCAGCTTACTTCAGCCTAGATTTGTGCACCAGCTAAATACCTATCTCTTGAGAATGCTCTGAAATTTGGATTGCCTGCTCAGATCAAGCTGAAAGCTTAAGGCTGAGAGCATCTGGGATTAAAAGCTGACCCACCTGAAGTGTATGGAAACACATTCATTGCCTTCACTAGGGTCTATTATAATCTACAAAGGTTTCAATAGTGCATTGATCTGGCCCGCCCATTAGGGCATTGAGCCAAGTAGATAAATATTTGTCATATGTTTGTTCTCAAAAATTTGTTGTTGATTGTTATAGAAACATTTTTATATCCATATCATGAAATTCCCCTATTATAATCTTAAATCAAAGAAACACACCCTGAACTTGAGGCAGTACAAGGTAAGATTTGTGATTGTCCTTAACTCCTGGCAAGCTCATTCCTTACACTTGAAATGAGCCTCTGAGAAAGGCCTCTCCTGCACAGACAAGCTTTTTCCTAGCACAGAAAGATCAATTTTCCTGAACAACCAAAAAGAAAAAGTTGCAGAGATATAACTTAAATAGCCCATAACTCCATTTATTCAACTGCCATGAGAACTCTCCAGAAAAGCCTCACCTAGTGCATGCTATTACTTCTCCTTATTCATTCTGACATCCTCAAGGGCTGCCTCTAGCTCCCTACATCCCTCCCCAGTGATGTCCTGGGCTCCCGTGCTCCCCCCACAGCTGTGGCACATTTGGGAGCAGGGCAAGGAAAGGCCCCAACTTCTGCTGGAGGAGAGAGTGGCAAGGGTTTTGTGGTTGCTTTTAGTTCTGGGCAAAACATTCCAGTATTGAACAGAAACTTAAAAATATATGCCAGCATAGATAAGTTTTTATTTTACTTACTATTGTAAGCTCCATTCTGTCAAAGGATCACGTTTTTTACCTTTGAGCTATACCTTTTGGAATTGTTTAGAGACCTTTAAGGTAGGTACTCTTTGCTGGACAAATGAATTTACTAAAAAAAATTACTATCAGCAATGGAGACCGAGTTAACCAAACGGGCATTTTTTCTTCTGTGTGAGCACTTTAAATTTAACATCCTGTTAAGCAGTATTAATTTTTAAGTTGCCATAAAATCAAATAATTGTATTTATTAATTTGTTTTAATTACCAGGCACAGATAAGCATATGTCCTACTCAGCTTGGGAAAATCTGAATGCACACCTGCTCCGACAAACAGTCTTTAAAATGAGACGTGAGGAAAATATTTGAATTACATTTCCCTGTTCCAACATACCATTTTTAAAAAGCACTTTCAGCACTGAACTAGGCCTTTACAGTTAAGGCATTTTACAAGATGATACTGAGCTATGTTTCCTGTCTATGAAGAAGGCACCAGCATATAAAATGGTAGTGAATTTGCATTACCTCCAATCCATCATTCTTTGAGTGCGCAGGAAAAACTGTGAGACCTGCTGCAACAAAGCACAGCCTTGTGTTGACAGATTCTTATTTAAGTGACTGTGAATACAACAATTCCACAAATAATTTGTCAAGTGTGTGGCTGAACTAGCTCTGAACCCTGATAAATACCAACTCTCCTCGCTGCTACAAAGGCATGATGTTCTGTGTGCGGGCAGTGAGTAACAAGCACCAGGATTTAACAATCGATGCTACTATATTTCTCTTTTCTTTGTGGTTAAAAAAACCTTGAAGGGTGGCTCTTTCAGCAGTGTTAAGTACTAGTGCTGGCTATGCCTAGCAAATCTAAGTAACACACTGCATGCAGGCTGAGGTGGAAGGGAACGGCACGCTGCATCCATTTTTAGCTGCATTTAAAACATATGGTTTATGTTCTCTGGTGAAAAACAGTCTTTACTGTATAGTTAGCAGACTCTTGTTTAATACAGGCTATTATTAAACGGACCTCTTTCAACTTATGATAATGGGACATCTAGTTTGCTGCATTTTGCATCCTAAGGCATATATTTGGGCTAGGGTAATTCAAGAGAACAGTTTCTTTTAGGAAAAATAACGCGAACTCCAGGGGAACACATGTACATATTAATAGGGGAAGAAAATGCTCCTTCCAGGTATTCAATTGAAATCAAGATTGCAGTTTTCTATCATGCACTGCATTCTAAAGGCATTATGGATGTGCGAGGAAAAAAAATCATTTTTAAAGAAATGTAAATCTAATCAGTCTTGAAGCTAGAAATATATACATAAATGTCTCTTGCAGACATAATTTAGTATGCATTATTAATTTATTTTTCATAAAGCTTTCCAGCTACAAAAAGGATAAGTGGAAATGTGCACCCATTTTGACGATAATGCTCATTTGTCAGGCAGGAGTGAACATATTAACAAATTTCCCCCTCCTGAAATCCCAACCTAAAGGATGTTCAGAATCTTTGCAGAAAGACCAGACAAGCCTATTGCAAACAAGATTATTCTAGACGTTTTAATAAAGTACCAACCTTTAATGGGACACGAACTTCAGCATGCTGTTTGCAAGGCAAAACTGTTACAAACTCTGGACAGCAGAAAATTATAATCATATCAGCCAATTATATTTATATTTTTGATGATAAAATACCAGTGCCTATAGAAATAATTGTGTGATACTATTAACTAGTCCCAATGTAAAATGCTGATTATTTATTGTTTATAAAGCAATTTCAAATAATGCAAAACTCATACGCTAGTGCCACCATGATTTTCCAGTCATTAACTTAACCAGAATTTGCATTTTGGGACTATAGCCAGTGACTTACATGCACTACTTAAGTCATTTTTCAAACACCCTGTCCCATCTTAATCTATTCATCATTAATCACATTTGGTCACTTTACATACAGAACACTATTCAGATGAAAGATAAAAGAAATACATTAATAAAATTAAAGCTAGAGTGAATACTTCAAAATATAAAGGTAGAGGAGGAATATGGTTATCAAAGCAATTTATACATTATGCCTATTAAAACAGACTTGTCTGAGCAAAAGTTCTGAGAGTTTTTGAGGGTTTTTTTCCCCTGTAACGGAGACAGTACTTAGAAAGCCACCTTTGTACTTTATACCTCCCGATCATCTTTAATTGTGTTTAGAAAGTAAAGAGAAGATACTCAAATCCTGTATGTGTTGCGAAACAGGAGAAGAATATATTGATAGTTGTTTACTTGTCAATAAAGCTGCCATTTTAGATCTGTGAGAAGTCTTAAACTTCTGGAACTGGCTTGTAATTACAGGCTCTTTTTATCGGAAAAGATCCCATGCTCTGACTCCTGCATCTGACCAACTTGTTCTAC